>NW_024043372.1:4331549-4369211 GCF_014851395.1 Micropterus salmoides
ATTATCTATCTGCAGTTTACAGGTTCAACTTTCCTAGAAGCGAGTCACGTTGAGCAGATTAACTAATACGCGTTTCTAACTTTAACAACAAATCTAATAACTGAAGATAAACTCGTTTGTTGCCAAAGAACTTGAAATTTAACATTAACTGAGTGAATTGAACTATTATCTTTCGATAAACATGAACTAAAGCTGGTTAACATAAAAACACCACAGTTGACTGGACTGATGAGAGATCAGCTGATGCCTTCAGATGGAAAACTGCAGTGTGTACTGGGTTTAATATATCCTGCCCCGGACCGTTTTTCCCCCAACAAGAGACTAGATCTAGATTGTTTCGCCTTTTCATTGTCGGACATCTCCGTGAAAATGAATCGCGTGTTGACTTGGTGCGGCGAGGAGGTGAAATGCCTCCCTGACATTTGGTCAGCACACATCAGATTTGGTGTGGAGTTGGATGGAGACGGTGAGTAACTGGAGCCTGTCGCTGGTTTCATCAGTTCTTGTATTACTGCATCTATGTTACTACTAGTCTCTACTACTTCTGCTAGAAATGATAATACTTGTACTACAACCAACAACAACTAAGCTACTCCTACTACTAATACTCCTGCTTATAATATCACTGTAACAACAACTGCTGTTTATACTATTACTACTGTTAAAAACACATCTGCCTACCATTACAAGGCTACTATAAAACAACCGTGTTGGGCAAGTTACTCAGAAATTTAAATAAGTTACTTGTTACTTAAAAGGGATAATATACATTACTTATTACTGGGTATTAAAAGTAACAAGTTATGTTAAGGTTACTCGTTACTACAATAAGTAACCTGAGCTGTCAACAGCCTCTCAGACCAGATGATGCTGCCACAGAGGCTCTGAGTATACAGTATTTAACTACATAAATATCTCTCCCGACGGTTCAACTAACAGCATATTCATATCAGCAGCAAGAAGTTGGCCTATGGTTTTGGCTGAAATAAAAACAAAGCAATGCTTTCACGACTGTTGAACTACTGTTTTTGTGCACATGCACTAATAAAAGCAGTATTCAGTGTTTTTACAGAACAATATTAAACGTTACTTAATGCCACTCTCCTGATAAACGCATGCATCACTGGCAGCAGTGGCCTCCCGGTCAGCTTCGGAGAACAGCTACAGCCTACTCCTACCACCACTGTTAACATGTTCAGTCTCTGATGAGCGTTACTCAGTAACTACTTGCTGTTACTGACAGGGGAAGATGCTGCACCACAGGACGGGAGAGAGGAGAGTCGCTGGACTCCACTGACGTGGAGGCAGAAGACAAAAAGTGACACCCTGACCGCCCATTCCTGGAAGTCAGTCCAGGAAGAGGAAAGTGAAATCTTCTCTGGTGTCAGACAGAACAAAGAAGATTCCTGGAGCAGATGCTTAATGTGGATCGAACCCATCAAGCCCAACGCTTTCTCTGAGAACATGATGAGGTCTCAGCAGAAGGCAGAGGGTAGAAGGTTTAATGCCATGCAGGCACAACAACGGACCGATCAGCAAATGTTTATGCAGCCTTGGAAAAGTTTCTGAAGAATCTGTAGAAACTGTTCAACACTGTCATTCACACGTATTTATGATTGTTCAAAAGTGAAGGAAGGAAACATGTTGCATATTATAACCTGTGTTGTCTACATTAATATTGTTTTGTATTTCCTGTTTCAATCCAGTGTAATAAACTGTCTATAGATTCAGGAAGCCTCCCTCCTTTAACTCTTTATAGTGAGTGTAACCCTGAGAATGACAAAACACAACATCAAAAAGCAACAACTTGGCTGTGACAACACCCAAAATCAGTGCGCCCAATGTAGAAAGAGGATGGAGGTCAGGTAGCGGCCGACCTGAATGTTTTATCCACTTGATGCGTCTGAAACACGACAGCAGGCGTCTTGAGATTAAAGACAGGAAGCCCTTGCGTCGTCCTGCTGTTGCTCTTCCATCACTTCCACTTCGCTACTGTCCACTTACTCCTCTCTCCTCGACTGTGTAGCTACTCAGACGTTTTGGCAAAGTATTAAATTCCCATATCAGTTTTGATGCTGCTGTGGGAGTTTATGCTTTTCTACAGAGCAACGGATCAATAATAAACTGATTAAAGGTTTGTTCCTAACAGAATATCATACTGGAATAGCATATACAGACTGTTCCTTGGGATAAAGTGTGGTCGTTACCTTTAATTATTTGTTTTCTAATATAGTGAGAGAAGTAACGTTTACACTGATTCACCAGATCCACGCAGAAAAATCTTTCTTTAAAAGATAAAAGACAGAATATTGACAGGAAGGATAAGAAAGGACTGTACGTCTGTGTGACATTAATGCTTTTATTCAGTAGACGACAGGAAATGAAGGTGAACACATTTGGAGCAGCCGTCGCTACTTCACCAGGTCTGGGACCGACTGGGAACTTCGTACAGTAACAAGCATGCTGTGTGACATCACGTGTAGTTTGGACCAATCATAGCGCAGTTTTGGACGAAACGTTAAATTAACATATTTACAGTCATTTTTAACCAGATAAGAACACAACTATTATTCTAATAAGGTCACTTTTATGTGACTTAAAACATGAGATAGGGGATCTTCAAATTCAACATGTTTGACCTCAAGAATACACACAGTGGCTTGTTAAGAAACAATGGAAATATAACTAAATACATTGTTTACATAATGAATAATGTGCTCATTGTTCAAGAGAAACGAGCACATTCAATATAAACAATTGCTAGAACAAAGCGAGAACCATTACATATTAACATGTAAGTGACAGACTGGTTCAGCTGTATATTCACTATAATATACGTGGAATTAACTTCATTTAATTTGAATACATTCAAGCTAATGACACTGTATTGTTCAAAAACAGCACCAGCAAGATTAAGATAACAGTCAGCATTGTATTTGACTCCTTGGCACCATGATAATATTAAATTATACATTCATTGAGGACTGACCATTTAAGTAGCTTATTTGAACACTGAGTTTTCTCACTACAAATACATACTTTTGAACTCCAATTACAAAAAGTAACATTAGATTTTCCCTGCAAACATTTTCAGTAAAGTTCAGTCACCTTTTCACAAACAAACAAAAAACAAAATAAAGAATTTTTGTTGATTTTTCCTCCGACACAAATATTCTGACAAAATTTGCGCACAAAACAGCCGCCAAAATCCAGACTTTGCGTGGACTGGCGGGCTTGAATGTTTGAAGGCACTACATGGTTAAGGTAAACATTACATTTTATAGGCTACATTACAGATCTGGGATCTGCTGGTTTAACAAGCCACCTGATTATTTAGGGTACCTGTTCTTTTTGGTTTTAGCCCCTGAGTTTGTGGAAATAATATTTGGATTTGATCCATTCTACTTTTACCAGGTCCCTTTAAAGCTCTGTTGTGTTGAGATACGTATGTAGCTTTGTCCATTTCATTTAGATGCCATCATGTCTTTAACAACATCGAGTGGATAATTCAGTAGTTTTGACTCAGTGTGAGAGACGCATGAGAGAATCTCTGGGTGAAGCGCTGAATACTTTTAAAGGCCAACAGGGTGGCGACTCCACTGACTGCATAAAGAGGTTCAATTGTAGAAGTCTACACTCACCGGCCACTTTATTAGGAACACCGGATCAGCCGCTTTTTAGACAAATAGCTAATCAGCCAATCACATGGCAGCAACTTAATGCATTAAATCAAGTAGACGGGGTCAGGACACTTGCTGAAGTTCAAACCGGGGAAAAGGGGATTTAAGAGACTTTTAATGTGGCGTGGTTGTTGGTGCCAGACGGGCTTGTTTCTTAATAGTGCCAGGAGTCCAGAGCGGTCTAATGTACCGGTTAATTGATCTCTCTCTCGCTCTTGGCTGGAACAACTTTCTTTGCTTTCCATTTGCAGAGCCTGGGCTGTGCAGGAAAACCGGAGCACACTGAGGAAATATTCGCTATATTTAACTACAAGTGTATTGGATTACAGTACCTTTCTATCCCTTTAAGGGAGCCACAGTGTGCTGACAATATTTCTTCTACTGGTCCGCTGCTGCGTTCTGAACCCTTATAAATGGTTCAGAACGCAGCAGCGCATCTGGTTTTTGATCAGCCCAAAAGGACTCATGTCACTCCATCACTCAGTGACCTCCACTGGCTCCCCGTGGCCTCCAGAATCAGATTCAAGTCACTAATGCTGCCAACAGTGGTGGAACGAGCTACCACACGCCATCAGAGCTCTAACTTCAAGAAGCTCCTGAAAACTCATCTCTTCCGAGAACACTTCCTCTTATAACACCTAACTCCTAACATCTAACATGCACTTCCTGTGCTCTTCTTCTTCTATCCCCTACAATTATCTTGTACTGCTTTGCACTTTTTTTGTTAACTCTTCCTTCGCTAGGTATTTACTCCAATGATGTGATATGAACTAGTGTTGTGTCGTTCAAAGAACGTTTCGTTCATTAGACCTAGTCGTGTGTATGACTCGGGAGGAACGGGTCGTCTCAGTGAGTGATTCGTTCATTTTCACGCATGCGTGAAGGATCTTGGACTCTTACGTTCGCTCGTCACACGGCAGCTGCGTCAGCACAGGAAACAGAACTGATTAGTTCACGACTCTCAACTGTGGGTCTGTTTGAGTCGTTCATTTGTCACGTGACAGCTACTGTGGAGAAAGAGAGGCAGGTCGGCTGTCAGGTAACAGTCACTGGACTGATATTATATAGCTTTCTTGTTAAGTATGTGACATTTAACAAAGCACAACGTTATTACAGCGCAGTGATGTTGTGCTAAGTTATAGTTATTACTGTAACTTTGCTAGTGTTTACAGCTAACAGCTGATGAGAGTTGTTCTGGGTCCACTTCAGAGCCCTGACAGGGTTCTACCTGGAGCCGAATTACCTCCGAGGTCGTCTCCTCTCTCAAAACAAACAGACCCGGTCATTAAAACATTAAAACACAGCCACGTAGCAACGTTAGCGTTAGCTTTGTAAACAGCTAACAGCTGATCCAGGTCTGCCAGGGAACGCAACGTAACTTTTCCTTTTTATTCATCAACAGAGCCGAGCTGTTGTTTCACAGCTCGTGACTGGTGAACAACCTGCAGTGTTTGAGAGCGACGTGCTCATGTGTGTTTCTCTGTCTGCAGAATCTGGACCTGATGTGGCCCATCTGCGTCCAGACCTGCCAAACTGCTGCATTTATATAACGTGTTAATATTTCTTTGTTCCTCTCTCTGTGCTGGAGTTCTTTAAGAACTTGGTGGCTCGATCCAGATTATTATTAAATTGGTTGAATTTTAATAAGAGTGTGTTTATTCATATAGTGTATCAAGCTTATTACTTCAATATATTTACTGCAAATCTGATATTAATATTTTACTCCTGGATAGGACGTTAGGCTGCTGTATGAATGAGCACTTTAGAGATAATTATAGTAATTATATACATCAGCCTTTATGGCCGGTCTGGTTGTATACTACTCGGGAAAGATTGTGACAATGGACGGATTTAGCCAGAGTAGTGGTGATTACATATAGACAGCATATTTTTTTTACATGGTTTGAATTTGGCTGTGGGCCCAGGGGGGTTTATATAATGATGATATACAATAATCAAGAGGTGAATTTGTCCATTATACTTTGTCAATTAAAGCAAGCCAGGCAGCCTTCCGTGTTTGAGAACGGCGCTGTTTTTTAATCGCCCACTAGAGGGCTGCAGCGCCGCAATAACCAGCCTAGTTCAAATGAACGAAATGACTCAAAAAAACAAAGAGATTTGAATGAACGAGTCTGTCAAAAGACTCGAACTTGCCAATACTAATATAAACTATGAGCTCTACTAGTATTTATTGCTGCTCTTACTTGTATGTATTGTCAGTTGTAGATCTGTAGTTGATGCTCTGTTGACGCTTGTATGTTGTTCCTCAAATGTAAGTCGCTTCGGATAAATGCGTCTGCCAGATGAGTAAATGTAAATGGTCCAACAAAACAGTATTTGGTTGTTTGTGACTAACATGCGTGACTCAGTCTACAGATTCACACACACCTTCACAGCAGCTCTGGAAGATCTTTATGATAACTGTTTCCCTGCTCAGGACAACCTGCAGAAAAGAAAAGTATATATTACATAAAGTCAACTTGCTTTCAATTCAGAAAACGGACATTTTGGTGTGAACCTGCCCTTAAAGATAGCATCAATGCAAAACTACTAGTATAGCAATATTATAGTAATTGGTAAAAATATGGTAAGCAGCTGACAATAAAATGTTTATATAAGTGCAATATTTGGATTAAAAATGTAATACGGTGACATTAATGGGGTAAATATCTTTTAGATCTGTTTAAAGACTCTGTAAGACGAAATATTGACATTTAGGGAAATCAAAATGTCGAATCATCCATTTATTGGACGGTTATGTTTTACAACTCGCTATATTTATTTGTAACGATCAGAATGAGAACCAGAAGCTGTGCCCCTACACTCGAGACTGCCTGTGCAAATTTGCAGTCAGACTTTGCCTCATTACAATCTGCCCCGTTTCATTTGAAGCTACTTTTAAATGCACACAAGACAAAGGTGATGATATTTGCACCTACTAATACTAAAGTCCCAGCTCTCGCTATTAACACAACCAAGACGAAGCCATTGAACTTGTTGATACTTATAATACTTGGGTATCCGGCTGGACAAAGCTTGACCCTCTTTATCATGCGGCTCTCAGGTTCATCACAAACGCTGGCTATCAGACACATCACTGCATCTTATACAGTAGGGTAAATTGGCTGTCACTCAAACAGCGCAGGATGCTACACTGGCACATTTTTATTTATAAAGCTATTTTAGGATTTTTGCCTTCTTATATCTGTTTAAAATTTGTTCATATGCAAAGCAAATATTTAAGATCTAGTGACGAACTACTTTGTTTGAAAGAGGAGTCTGTCTTACTACGGCCCTTCGTCCAGGAATGAACTCCAGTCTGAGCTTAAGATTGGTGCGAAAAAAAAGAATATCTGATATTCTGATGGACATATGCAGTTGTTTTAATTAACGGAAGGTAGATCTCTACATTTAGTCCTTATTTGTTTTTTTAATATATTTTAAACTCTTTGCATTTTTGTCCATGTAAATATTTTGTAAACTTTGTGTGTAAATCTGTCTTGTATTTTAATTTACGTAATGTATTGTTTTTCAGCTCATGGTTGAAAAATTGTATTTTATTTGTGCTTTGCAGGACTGTGTCTCAATGGGACATTTCCTGTTTAAACAAAAGTTTTTTTTATATAGATAGATAGATAGATGCCTCATAAATAAATAAAGGCTACAACATAAGTCCGGTAGCTCACCTGGTGGAGCGTGAGGGTTTGATTCCACCTCCAGCTTTGTGCTGAATGTCATCCTGTTTCTCTCCCCGTTTACCTGTCTCTCTTCAGCTGCTCCTGTCCAATAAAGGCAATAAAATTTTAAAAAACTAATACCGTATATCTGAGAGGACGAGACCATCTCGACACAAGATGGTTTCTGTCAAGTATCTGTGATGTTGATGTCTGCACATGATGAATATGTTGATACAATCCATTATATAAACTGACCTTTATTACAGCGTACTGTGATGAACTTTGTAGCTACAAGCAAAACTAGAACTGCAGCAACAGTAGAGCTCCTAAAGAGAATCCACAAAGAAACCATCCTGTACGTCCCCTCTGCTGCACGTGTCCTCAAACAGTTTCTCTGAAACACACAACAAAACCTAGAGTCACACTCAGAATGTAAACTGTATCATGTACAGCACGCTGGTTATTACCTACACAGAACTACTACTGAGGCGGCCATGCTGCTAAAATCTATGAACATGTAAAACTACTTGCAGATAAAACCACTGAAATGAATCTCACCTGGCAAAGTGATGTTATTACTGATCATATGACCGATGTCGTCCTGCTGGACTACACAGTGGAACCGGTTGTTTTCGGTCTTCTTCACAGTAGTTTGGAGGGTGATGTAGAAGTGACCTTCTCTTTCTGAGACCTGTGGCTCCTCAGCAGGAAGTTTGTTTCCAGCCCGTCCTGCCACTCTACTGTAGGTTTAGGAAAAGCACCTCGAACTTCACACTGCAGCAGGACCCCAAACTCTGTGACATCAACTATCGTGATGGACGGCTCTGCAGCTGCACCTGTGAACACAGTAATAAGAAAACAATACAAACAGTTAGAGCACTACAAATGTAGTTTTTGTCCCCAAAATACCCAGTACACTGTATGTAAGAGTCAGAAAAACTTTTAGTAACGGTTCCTCTATTAATCCCATTTATCACTGTACAATGAATATCTTTTTGGACTTTTTTTGGACTCTTCGTTGGACAAAAAAGCAATTTGAAGACATCACTTTGGGCATTTTCACTATTTCCTGACATTTAAAAACAAAAATTAAAAAGAATAATGAAAAAAAAGAAAAAAAAATTAATGTTAGTTGCAGCCCTACACAAAAATATAATTTTATAGATTAATATTTAGCTTTTGTTGAGCTAAATTCAAATAATTCAAAAGCATGTTCACCCCAAAGTGCGTATATTTCGTCAAATCTCTACACCTGCAGGTTGACTGCTTTGGGGGGCAGATGGGCGGCTGTCTGTGTGTGAGTGTGAGAGTGTGTGCGCGAGCGAGCAGGTGACAGGTGAACTACTCGAGGTGAAGAAAACTTGCTGTAAAGGAACACTAAAGAATCTCACCACAGATAAACACGTAGGTCTGAGCATAAATCTGATGTTTGATCTCCTCCTGTGTGGCTACACAGCGATAGCGGTCGGTCTTCTTCACAGTAGTTTGGAGGATGATGTAGAAGCTGCCTCCTCTTTCTGAAACCTGTGGTTCTTTAGCAGGAAGTTTGTTTCCAGCACTGTCCTGCCACTCTACTGTAGGTTTAGGAGAAGCACCTCGAACTTCACACTGCAGCAGGGCCACGTCCTGCGTTTGATAAAGTATCCTGACAGACGGCTCTGGAGATGCTCCTGTGAACACAGTAAACAGACACATCAGCTATAAAAGGACAATAACAGGATTATAAATGTAACACTGTGATGTTTCTTGTTCGTCTCTTCTCCGCTTGTAAATGAGGATTAAAGTGAGAGTGAGAGTGAGATGTTGTGATCTGTAGCGTGCTGCAGTTACTGCAGTGCTAGAGTCTGACTGAACACAGTTTCACCAACAGTTTAAAAGGCTGATGTGCCGTTTACATCGTGACCCACAGAGTCCGACCTTAAAGACACATCAGGAGAAACTAGTGGAGAGTTTTGAGTTTAATGTCTCTGATCTGCATGTACACTTTAATGCAAACATTGTCCTGTATCATAATGATGAAGATCATCATGACGACATTTCAAAATACATTTAACACCACAACTCTGCAGTAGTGATGATGAAACCAAATATGAAAAGGTCTTGGACTACTCTGGATGGCTCTTTAACAACAGCCTGTGGGCAGCTCCCAAAGTACTCTGAACATCTAATGAACCAGGAGGACGCTGTCTGTGGAGGGTCAGGTTTAATAATTAAATAATCTTTATCTAGAGGTGAAGCTAATTAGCTACCTTCACTGTTGTGCACTGGTATTACATACTCATTTACTCAAGTACTGTCATTATATACAATTTTAAGATACTTGTGCTTTTACGCTTACATTTGTCTTAAAAACTGTATTTACTTTGCAAATTATAATTTTACATGATATACTATAATATAAATGAATACATTATAATACGGTGGAAGACTACTGTAGTAATAACATGTACTGCAATATAAACAAGTTGTATATTAATGTAATAAATGTAATGATGGTGCACTTCTACACCGCCATCATTGAGTCCATCCTCTCCTCCTCCATCACCATCTGGCACGTTGCTGCCTCTGCCAGGGACAAGAGCAGGCTGCAGCGCATCATTCACTCTGCAGAGAAGGTGATTGGCTGCAATCTTCCTTCTCTTCAGGACCTGTACTCCTCCAGGACTCTGAGGTGAGCAGGAAAGATTGCAGCTGACTCCTCCCACCCCAAAAACAGATTCTTCCCATCTGCAGCTATGTACACAATATTATCTTCCGTTGTGTTACTTCTGCACAACACAAACCCAGAGTAATGCACATGTAAATATGTGCAACGTTGTTCTTTCTCTGCTAACAGTTGTATTATTTTTCTCTATTCTTTTTATTATTATTATTATATAACTTGCATTGTCCATTCCATATTTATATAGTTCTACATTTATTTACGTCGGCTGTATGTTTGTCTACGTGTAGCACCTCATCACCAAAGCAAATTCCTCGTATGTGAAGGTTTGTGCTCATTATGTTTCTTACCGTTTGGAAGTCCGGGTGTTTTTCCAGACAAAGTCAGCAGACAGAAACAGAAGAACAGAAGCTCCTGGACTGTCGACATGTTGGAGAAGTAACTTAAATTAACGATAACGGTGCAGATAACTTCACTTGCTGTTAGCTGAGATATTTCAAAATAAATGTACGCCTGCCTTTGGTGCGAGAGACCCGGGTTCAATTCCCCACTGTGACCCATCCACCATCGTGTCCCTGAGCAAGTATACACTAATACTAAACATTACATCTAACGTTATTTCAATTAAAACAAAACGCACAGTATGCCGCGTGGTCCACGAACTTCCTCGTTTTGTAATGGCTGTTGAATGTAATATAATGTGCCTTCCGGCCACCAGCGCTTTGTTGCGCTTCAGCGCACCCGCTTCGACTGAAAACTAAAGGGGACAGAGCGTTTGCTGTCAGGGCCCCGAGGCTCTGGAACAGCCTGCCCGAGGAAATCAGGTCGGCTGAGTCAGTGAACTCTTTTAAGTCCCTTCTTAAAACATACTTTTATAGGAGAGTCTTTCCCGATCTTATTTGA
Source organism: Micropterus salmoides (assembly GCF_014851395.1). Classification (NCBI taxonomy): domain Eukaryota; kingdom Metazoa; phylum Chordata; class Actinopteri; order Centrarchiformes; family Centrarchidae; genus Micropterus; species Micropterus salmoides. The sequence continues at coordinate 4,342,472 of NW_024043372.1, forward strand.
CTTTATTTTATCCCTTTTATTTTATTCTATTTTACTAATTTTATATTAAATTTTCATGCTCTTATCTTTTTTTGTATTATTCTTTACACTTGTTAAAGCACTTTGTAACTTGTTTTTGAAAAGTGCTCTACAAATAAGGATTATTATTATTATTAAATGTATCTGAGTAAGTTAATGAGAACCAGTTTTTGGACAGGTAAGATGTAGACTGGTAATGTACATAAATATACAGAATCAGAATCACATTGCTCACGATGTGCTTACTCATACAATAATACTATAATAAAACCATAATAAACACAGGCTACAGAATAGAAAACACAAATATACACACTATAAACAAAACAGAACAATATAGACAGATTGACAAACCGGAACCGAACCAGAACTGAAATGCAACAAATTACAGGTGTGAAACTATTTTGAACTTGTTGTGATGACTTAACAGTTTATATGCAGGGATGTTAACAAGTAAACTTAATGTTAGTAATTATATAATATCTTCTGACTGTCAATGTGGATGAATGTGACAGAAGCGTTGTTTTCTAGCTAACGTTAAAGGTAGTGGAGATTTCTTACCATTTGGAAGTCCAAGTGTTATTCCAGACAAAGTCAGCAGATAGAAACAGAAGGAGAGAAGCTCCTGAACTGTCGACATGTTGGAGAAGGACCTTAAATCTACTGGACTAGTTAACGGTGCTGATAACCTCAGTTACTGTTAGCTGAGATCATTTAAGTTAAATATCCCAAATACACTGACAGTCGACAGTTAAATGTATTTAATACTAATGACTATAACTTTGCCGCACAACCTCTTTTTTTGTAAAAAACGGAAGTGAGTCCTTGACTCTTTTTCACCAGTCAGGGAACTCAGTCACAATGCTGACGCTGGACTTTGTTTGTTCCCAATTGCAGTTGTTCTTCTCTCAACTGCGACACCCTACAAACTGCAGCAACATGTCCTTATTCCTGACAGGAGAAACTTATTAGGGCAGCTCTCTTATACAGCCTCTGTGACACACATAATAAAGACATACCCTTTCCTCCTCAAAGGTCCAACACACCATATTACTTTCCTCCTTCTCCCCTTTTTGGAATCTTGTCATTCTTCTTGTCTCACACACATGAACACACATAACCCCGTAGCAGTGAAAGACACGTGTCTCCTTTATAGCCTGACTTGCTAAAGTGTATTTACAAGGTTTATATTTGAACGACACGGCTGCATGTTTACATCTTAAGACTAGCATTCACTGTATAACTGCATATTGTTATGTTGTATTATCTACAAAACGAAATAAATTCCTAATAGCGACCAGCAAAAAGATCCTTTCCTCCTCTCAGTGAGCGCGGACTCAAGAGAACTTTTACTCTTTTGCAGTGACAGCTACAGGTATTAACACTTCAGTTTCAATACACAAACGTACAAAACATGTTATGAACTTAATAAAAATCATTTCCTTCAACATTTATCAGGATTTGGTGAAGTTTGAACAAAAACATCAATGTAATCACTTTTGTAGCCTCCTTTGCAGCCTTATCTTCCATTTGATTTCCTCTGATGCTGACATGTGCTGGTATCCTTAATGATGTCTGTGAGACGCATCGTTTGAACTTTGCACATTGTTTGTTGTACTTCTGTCAAACCGTCTGGCCACTGCTCTGTAAACTGGCTTGTGATGAATCTGAGTCCGAACAAATGATCGCCCCAGTGGCCTAATTTCCTCTATCTACCTCACTGCTAACGAAACTGCAAACATTTCTCCTGTGCACACTGATACTTCATCACTAATCTGGAACAATAAAAGCTGCTCTTTTTTTTTATTAACTAAACTCTTTGGTGCATCTGAGTAGGTCTGGACGTCACAGCGGTAGCTTAATATATTCCTGTAGGGTTCTGTGAATTCAAAATATTGTTCTTCTTTACTAATAATGTAAAATCTACTGTGGCTTCAGGAAGTAAGCAATGTGGTATTACTGGCAATGGTTACATTTAAGTTCTGTTGCTTTTTGTGTCACTGTCCACCTCCTCTTCTTTTCCCATCAAAGTGTGTTGTGTTGGCTGATCTTCACTACGGCCTGTAAATAATTCAGTGATTATTCTTCTCATGTCATTTCTCCTATTTCCACCAGGAGGTGCTGCTGTGGACCCATTTTAAATATTCCTCAACATGATCTCAAAGGCTGATATTAAATGTTGTCTAACTTTTAAAGGGACATACAGATCCATACACCACACAACTGTAATCTAATCTAATCACAGTATTTGCATTCAAAGCTGTTCTGTCTGCCCCCCCATTCGTTTCCAACTACACACCTCAAAACATTTAGCACTTTCCTACCTTTGTCTAGTACTTTATGAATATGTACAGTCCATGCAGTTCCCTCATCAAATCATAAAAAAATGTGATATTATTTTGATTATTTGATTGATAATTATATTGATTATATAATTTTAGTGTTGTTACTATATTGATCATAATTTCAAATAATAGTATACTATAAAGTTTACCACTAGTATAATATTAATTCTAATTGCATCACTTTAATTTTTGTAGGTTGTTTTCATTAATTCAATTCTAGTGCAAGAAAAATGATATTCATTGGTCTTTAATTTGTTAATGCTAAGTACTAACTTGTTAATAATCAGAACCATTTATGCATTACGAGTTCAACATTTGGCAAGTCTGCTGTATCATGTCAAACCCATTCAGGCTGAAGTAAATGAAGCAATAACTGTAAAAATACTGTGTTAAAGTGTAAAGGTCCTGCAACCTATATAGTAGAAAAACATTATCAGCAGAATTTATTAAAAATAATGCAGACAAAATGGTCTTTCAGGTATTATTGGATTATTTGTGCTGACACATTAAAGCAGTATTTAAAATGTTGTAGCTGATTTTATTACCTGTTGGATGCTTTGATGTACTTTATAACAATGCCTTTTATTTTATATGCTCACTAGTTCAGTATACTCCAGCTGACAGATTAAATATAGTTCTGATGCCATGACCACTGAGAATTCTCCGTTCTGATTGGCTGGAAGGAGATAAACTCAGTGTGTATTTGTAAAAAGTTTTTGTAGATTAGATAAAGCATATTTTTAAGTTGCCATATATAAGAGGGATAATACCCTGTAAGTTGAAACCTTCCATGACTGTAACAGGTGACGTGAGGGAACTTTTTAAAACGCCTGAACACAAAGTCTGAATAAGGGTGTTTGTCCTGTTCTTCCCATTCTGCAGACAGAGCCTGAATGCAGCATAACCCCTTAATATGGAAGGAAATTAAAGAAAGGATTTCAATACATACACTAAAAAAAAGATAAATAAATAGTTCCACCACTGCTCTGGTTTTCCCCTTAAATATTTTATAGTTTTTATTTTATTTAAATAAATGTGTGTTTTTTGAGAAATGTTGGATAATTTGACCTCTTTCTGCCTCAAATTATTTGTGTATCGGTTTGTTTCTTTCTTCCTGTCCCATTAATCATCTTAAGATCCCTCATTTATTTCGGTGACCCTCTGAAGGGGCTGACCCCCAGGTTGGGAACCACTGGCCTTAAATAACTTTATATTAAAACCTTGAGCAGCTGTTGCAGATGTTTCTAACGCTGATAAATCAGTAACTAATAAAATCACACAGGAGACTTTTTACTGCAGAAAGACTCATACTTTATAGTAGTATAGTATTTTGTTGATAGTACTTCTTCCACCTGTGACCACAGGGTTCAACGGTTGTCCAAATCATTCCTCCTGAATAACTGCATATCTTCCTGCTGTCTGAACATATTAACACAATGAGAGCAGAAAGTGATCATCACCCACAGTCAGGACAAAAACCTGTCTGGGCTTATTCAGGACCCCCGACACAGACTGAATACTCTGTGTGAAACTCAGGTCAGAAAATTGGTTTTAAGCAGTTTTAATTTCAGGACAAATTTTGAGATTTATTTATAAACTTTAACTTGAAGATCAATGAGGGAGAGTCTGTGAAGAAATGTCCAGCAGCAAATAAACTTTGTCTAAAAGTGTCCGAGAGCTTAAAGCCTGAAGCTTTAACTGAAAAAGTTGTTCACCTGGAATTTTGGAAATCCCTGATGTGACTGTTTTTAACTCTATAACTCAAAGTATAAACATGAAATGAGTTTGAAATACTTGTTTTTATAGATTGACTGCATTTTATTAGAAACAGATTTTTAAAGAGCTTACATTCATTTTGTCTTCAAAGACTTTGAGAATCCAAAAACAGGTGTTGGGTCAATTATTTCCCTCAAAATAAAAATAGGGGTTAATGATTGTAAAGCCTTTTTGTAGACATGAAAATATATTTGTAAAAAACACATCATTCTGTACATAATATCCAGAGAGGAATACTGGACTCTTAATAAATGATGATACATACGTCTTGTTCTCAGTGCAGAAACAGCATAAATACTAACTGGCAGCTCCTTCTTGACACCGTGATAAATATAAAGTGATGAATAAAATAACAAAACAAAAGTAACATTACATTTATCTTTACATACATATTAAAATATTTAAACAATCAAACAATTAAACATTCACAGCAGTTCAGTCCTGACCCTGTCTAGCTGCCTAAAGTCTTTTTCACACCTGGGACGAAACAAAAGGCACAATTTGGTTCATTTTTACTCGACATCAAGTCCGACATGAATATTCTCGTTCTGTTCGTTCCACCAAAAGATTAAACTAACATGAATTTGTCGTTGTGATGAATGACAGTGGATGAAATGGTGTAGTGGAGGAATAATTAAAAAGTTGTGGTTTGTGTTAAAATAAGTCTTTACTATAATAAAGGCTCAGGTGCATCATTCAAAAAGGTTGTACTTCGTCTCTTGGCTTGTCTTTTTAAATTCCTATGTTTGGCCAAGATTGGTCAAATAATTCACCACTTTCAGTCGCCATTACTGCAATTCTGTAAATCTGATCATTATAATAAAGTAACTAGGGGTGTGACGAGATTAAAACGTGACGAGATTTCTCGTCAGGTAAAAATTGCGAGACTCACGCAATTGACATTGATTTTTCACATGTATCAAGTCACACATGAATTTTCTCACGCTGTGAAATACAAATGTATAAGTGACAATGTGTTCACAGGAGAGTACACATGTATGTTAATAAGCTAACTACAGCTGGCTGCTGTTTTGACACAGCGGAGGAGGTCATATTTAATCACATTCTATTATTTTAATTTGCTTTTAATGTTCATTGCGTTTCCATACAGCAGTTGTTTTATTTGCAAATTTGATGAAACCTGTACAATAGTAAGCTATTAAAATATGATATGGTTATTTGGTCTTATTGGCTTGGATCTGCCGTCTAGGCTATTTTGGACAGATCGACAGAAGCTACAGACTCTAATCTATGGCTACAAAGGTCCAAACCCCCTCTCTCTTACTCAGGAATCTGTACAAATGTAGGCAGTCTCGAGTATAAAACCAAGCCTAACTAGACCATTTGAGGTAGGATGAATGTTGCTGTTGTAGAATTAACACAGTGGCTCCAGGTGATCACAGCTGACGGAGGTGCAGTGCGACACCTGCTGGTCATTTATTGTAAATCTCTTTATTGTGCTGGCTGCAACGGTTCTATGCCATTGATCTTTGTAAGTATTCAGAAAACTTAACATTCAAGAATGCAGGAAATAAAGTGTTTACTTGTTTTAATGTGTATTTTTTTCAATTTCCCTATGATGCTTTTAAACTTTTTTTATATTTCCCTGTTGCTTTTATGTTTTATGTAAAGCACTTTGAATTACCTTGTTGTTGAAATGTGCTATATAAATAAACTTGCCTTGCCTTTCTGCTTAAACTTTTCATGTAATTCAGCATTAAAGATAAAATTAAAATAGTGTTAAAATCTCATCTCGAGAACCCAATCTCGAATCTCGTCACACCCCTACAAGTAGGCCTAACCATAATAAAGCATACTATAAAGTATATAGATTTATAATATTAATCTTTCACATTGTAATCTTATTTTAAAAGTGCAGTTCTGACCCGCCCATTGCCGACCACTGCTGTAAACCCCTGGGCGCCAGTGCTGGACGGGAAAATTATTGCGTCGGTGCTTCGTGGTGCTCTGCATCAGGTGTAGGACAGGGACCCTAAATGTGTTTATCATATGTCTGGTGTTTATAGAGCTATGAGACATCATGAAGTTCATGTGTTAGAAGCAGGATAAATAGGTAAGCGTGAGGGTTTGAGCGACTTTGAGATGAGCAAACTGTGATGACTAGAAGACTGGGTCATAGCATCTCCAAAAGGATCTGCAGTGGTCAGTACTGATCAGAGGTTCAAGGAGGATCAGGAACAGACCAGCTGCTGTAAGTCAAACTGCTGAAAATGTTGATTTCTCATTTTACAAGCTGCAAGCTGCCCTTTTTAAAGCTCTGTTTTGTTGAGATATGTGTGTAACTTCTTCTATTTCATTTAGGTGCCATCATGTCTTTAACACAGTCCAGTGGATAATTCAGTTTTCACTCAACAGTGTGAGAGAGGCAAGAGGGAACCTCTAAAACAAGTCTGACTGCAGAGAAGTCAAAATGAAAATGACCCGACTTTCCACTCGATTTATCACCTGAGTAAACACTTTCCTGATTAGCGTAAATTTGGTCCCTTCTGTTTAAACCCCCCCCCAAATGATTACGGCCAATATGCCACATTCAAGGTTTCAAAAAGGCAAGTCCACAAACCAGCAGGTGAAGTCATGGTGTCTACTTTGTTATACAGTCTATGGAGAGAGGAGAAAATACAAATGAGATATGATTATAAAACAAGTAAAAAAAACAATCAAAGCAACAAACAGGGTTCAGAAATGTTTGGAGATCTAAACAATAAAAACAAAATCAGAAAAACTGATAAGATAAAATTAATCCAAACTCCCTGTGATAAAAACAGCCTTTGTGAAACTCGTTACATCTTCACTGATCTGTCAGAGTGAGGTTGACCTGTCAGTCATTAAGGAGGCTGCAGGAGAATGTGAGTGATTCTAACCAACAACTGACCATTACATTTTTATAAATTGGTCCAGTGTAGAGTGAGAGCTCTGCAGTCGGCAGCAGCGAAACCAACGTAACCCTTGTGGGCAACTGTGCAAAGAACATTAACTAGAGAGTTTCTGACAACATTATGGAAAGGATCCCTACAGAGATATACTTTTTAAAGTACTTTTTGTTCAGCCAGAATCACTATATCGTTCTGCTCCAAGTCTCCAGACTCCACTGACAAATACAGTAATATCACAGAAGTTACCCTTAAAGGGGGCTACAGTGTGTGGACTCCTCGTGACGCCCTGTGAGGTTATATGTGGGTGTGGCCAATCTCTCTCTGTCTTGCAGGTGAAGAGCTGAGACTGACTGCAGTAACTCTGGGCACCGGGGCCCATTGCCCTGTACAGTACTTCTAACTTCCTGTTCTCATTCTTAGAAAGCTTTTGCTGGGTTGAGGGGACAGACCTCCCTGCTGACTGATGCTGACTGATTCTTCCACCTTTGGTTTGGTTTTTGGATATGTTTGCTTTAGTGGTATTACCTTGTTTCGTTCCAACACCCTTACACACACTTAGCCATCATCCTGTGCGGACACTACTGAAACCACTTACATTCATACCCCATACTTTTAATAATGCATGATACAGAATTTTAATTTGAATCAGAATCAGTAGTTCATCACAAGTAGTTTGTGCAGCAGTTATGACTTGAGGTAGGTGGATTTGTATACAGTATCTACAATATGACACTATAACAGTATTTACAGCACTGAAATAGAGAATGATGAATAATTAATAAGTGGTAACCAGTAAACAGGTGGCTGATTAGAGACAGAGTTACTGGGTTATTGCACAAGAATTGTTCCTGACACTGTGAGTCAGAAATCAGCTGTTCATCATGGATCTGCAGTGATGTTTCCTGCCCGTTTCCTGAATGGAGGGCAGGTTGGCACTGATGATCTTTTCTGCAGTCCTGACTATCCGTTGTAGTCTGCTCCTGTCCTTTTTGGTTTGAGAGCACACACCCCTGGGGGGCGCCAGTGCTAATAGTCCGGGTGCTGGATGTGATGTTTCCCAGCCTCACTTGCTGACTCCTGTCAGTCAGGAAGTCTGTGATCCGCTGGCACAGTGAGCTGGGTGAGTTTGGTGCTGAGGATGTCCGTGATGATGGTGTTGAACGCCGAGCTGAAGTCCACGAACAGGATCCTTCCATGTGTCCCCGGAGAGTCGAGGTGTTGCAGGATGTGATGCAGACCCAAGTTGACTGCATCATCCACAGACCTGTCAGCCATGTAGGTAAACTGCAGGGGGTCCAGCAGGGGGCCTGTAATGTCCTTCAGGTGGGCCAACACCAGGCTTTCAAAGGACTTCATGGATGATGAAGATGGTTTTGGAGTGGGGGAGAGGTGTGACTGTGGGATTTTCAAACCTACAGTAAAATCCCTTCAGCTCATCAGCCAGTTGTTGAGTACCAGCAGTGTTGGGGGATGGTCTCCTGTAGTTGGTCCGCAGGCCTTTCCACACTGACGCAGGGTCGCTGGCTGTGAAGCTTTTTTCCAAGCTTTTCAGCGTAGCATCTCTTTGCTGTCTTGACTCCTTAGTCAGAGTGTTCCTGGCCTGGTTGTACAGGACTCTGTCTCCACTTCTGAAGGCGTTGGTTGTTGTATGTGCGGAACGTTTTACTCTGCACACGTGTCCTCACAAAAACTGATGTAAGATGTCACAGTGTCGGTTAGTTCGTCCAGGTCGGTGGCTGCAGCCTCAAAAACACTCCGGTCAGTGCAGTCAAAGCAGGCCTGTAACTCCAGCTTTGACTCGTTGGTCTATCTTTTCACCCTCTTTACAACAGGTTTAGCAGATTTCAGATTGAACCCTGAAGCTTTCACTCAAAGAACAGAAACTCTGCCTCTTCACCATCTACCGCACGTTGAATGAACAATTGGCTTTAAATACAGCTAACTTTCCCTTCACTTCAGAAAGATAGAAGTATTATGTTTACCATAAAAGTCGTCAAAATTCTACTCAAGTGAAGGTATAATAGTATTCCATTAAGTATCAAAATTCACAGAATACTATAACCAACGGTTTCTCCATCGTTCAGTTTTATGAGAATACCGCCCTCCAAGATTCAAACCTGTCAAAGCCAGAGTGGCCTGTCAGAGCAGACGTGTTTCACTACCTGAGTGAACCAGTGTGTTTGCTTCACACGTCATTTTGACGTCACTAGTGACTTAACAATACTGAAAACAGACGTGCACTCTTTAAAACAGATATACATCACATTACATTGTGCAAGGACAGAAAATTACTATGAAATTAAACAGAAACATGATTCAGGGTTATTTTGTTTCCAGGTAAAAAGTCACAGCATTAAACATATAATTTGTACTAGAGCCTGACCGATAAATCGATAAAGGCTCATATCAGATAAATCTGAATCAGTGTTTATTATCTTATCTATTATCTGCAGCTCCCCTGTTGTTAACACCTTCTTGAGCCACAAATCCACCAGAAAACACTGCAATCAGCTGACAAGATCAGCTGGACTTTTTAAAATACTTTCTGAATTCTTTTTTAACTGCATTATGTCACATTATCTTGATGTGGTCTCATAACTACACATGACAAATGTCAGAGAAAATCTTTGTTTATGTTGAGTGTTTCTGAGAAGGGAAATAAAGAATATCGGCCGATATATCAAATCCGTAAATATCAAAATCAGTTTGGTCTTAAACCCCCATGTTGGTCAGGCTCTAATTTGGACAGTATTACCTTGAACCAACACGGGATGTTTTGCACGTGATCTTGAAGGTATTGTGTTTATAGTAGCCGATAATAGTGGGACAACATCAACCCATATTACCTCATTAATGTCACCATATTACCAAATTTGTATCACAATATTGCAGTGATAAAACCATTCTGACCATCAAATATGTTTTCCCATTATTCCCCTTTGTTTTTGACTCTTAGTACCCTGTACACAAAATTCAGTCTAAAATTACCCAGATGTCTCCTTGCACATTTGTGAAATCAAACCATCCATTTAAAGGACAGTTATGTATTTATAACTTGTTATATTTATTTTTAACAATCAGAATGAGAACCAGAGGCCTCACAAATAAATAAAGGCTCAGTGGATTTTCTTTTTCATAAATGTAAATACGAACTTAACGGGCGCCTCAGTAGCTCACCTGGTGGAGCGCTAAGGTTGGATTACACAGGTCAGATGCTCTGCTCATGTCATCTGTCTCTCTCCCAGGTTTCCTCTCTCTCTTCAGTTGCTCCTGTCAAATAAAGGCAAAACGTCCAACATAATATATCTGAGAAAACGATAACCTTGTGACGAGAGACGGTCTCTGTTAAGTATCTGTTATGTTGATGTCTGCACATGATGAATATGTTGATACATTTATATAAACTCACCTTTATTACAGCGTACTGTGATGCGCTTTGTAGCTACTAGCAAGCTGAACTGCAGCAAGAATTACAGCTCCTAAAACGATTCCACCAAACCATCCTGTGACGTCCCCTCTGCTGCACGTGTCCTCAAACAGTTTCTCTGAAACACACAACAAACCTAGAGTCACACTCAGAATGTAAACTGTATATCATGTACAGCACACTGGTTATTACTACACAGAACTACTACTGAGGCGACCATGCTGCTAAAGTCTATGAACATTAAAATAACACCATGTAAACATCTAAAACTATTTTCAGAAAAGATCACTGGGATGAATTTCACCTGGTAAAGTGATTAGGTTTGATCTTGGCTGATGTCGTCCTGCTCGAATACACAGTGGAATCTTTTCTTTTTACTATTTTTGGGACATTTTATAAACAAAAAATTCTAATTATAAAAAAACAACAAGAGATTAATCAAAAATAAAAATAATTATTAGTTGCAACCCTACACAATATCATGATATATATTTTATATTTGATTTTAACATTAATCAAGCTAAAATCACAGAAAATGTATCTTGTAATTACAACAAAAGCATCTTTCAGTGTAACTGCAGGGAGTGAGATTACAGACTAAGCAGCTGGCTGATTTCTGTGTTGTGATCTGTAGCGTGCTGCCGTTACTGCAGTGCTAGAGTCTGACTGAACACAGTTTCACCAACAGTTTAAAAGGCTGATGTGCCGTTTACATCGTGACCCACAGAGTCCGACCTTAAAGACACATCAGGAGAAACTAGTGGAGAGTCTTGATTTTAATGTTCTGATCTCTACATCTGCAATGTCTGTGCTACAATTTAGTCACCTTAGAGCTGGGTGATATTCAAGATGTTTGACAGAACAACATCACTTTAATACATACAGTCCTTTATCATAATGAACCAAGCCAACAGAACATCTTCAGATGCTTCATCAGCTTCTAGTGATCCAACAGTGTTGCACCACAGATTTCTCCTCATCTATCATGTCAGATAGATGGCTGTAGATCTAATAGATATCAACAAATATTTATTATTCTTTATTTATTTATCTTTCTTTCTGCAATCGATACTAATTATAAACCAATCAGCCATAACATTATTACCACCTGCTGGTCATTATGTAGGTCTCCCTTTAGCCGCCAAAACAGCCCTGACCAGTCGAGGCCTGGGCTCCTCTCTGTGTTCTGACACATTTCTATCAGGACCAGCACCCACTTTTTCAGCAGCTTCTTTTTCCTGCTTCTAACATAAACTATGAGGACACAATGTTCACATGCTGCTTAATATGTCCCACCCACTGACAGGAGCCATTTATAAATCTGTTACTGGGTTTGTGAGTGAAGTTTACTAAATTCTTGTGTTCCTGTGTTTGATCAGACTGATCTCAGAGTTTCTTTCTGTTATTTCCCTGCAGACCCTCTCATTCTTCCTCTCATCTCTGTAGATTCATGAAGTCTCAGAGTCTCAGTATAAGAGTAAGCTTTCACTCAGTTTGAAACTTTTTACACTTCTGCAGACGTCTTCATCACAACCTGCTTTGTGTTCAGTCTGACACTTAAAATAACACTGAACAATTTAATTATAAAATATAAAATACCACAGGAAGAATCTCACCATTGAATGGCACAAAGGTCTCAGTAAATCTGATGTGATCTCCTCCTGTGTGGCTACACAGCGATAGCGGTCGGTCTTCATCACAGTAGTTAGGAGGTGATGTAGAAGCTGCCTCCTCTTTCTGAGACCTGTGGCTCCTCAGCAGGAACCATTTTTTTAGCACTGTCCTGCCACTCTACTGTAGGTTTTGGAAAGCACCAAGAACGTCACACAGCAGCAGCATCCCATCATTTGTTTGTTCAAGTATCTTGACAGACGGCTCTGGAGATGCTCCTGTGAACACAGTAAACAGACACATCAGCTATAAAAGGACAATAACAGGATTATAAATGTAACACTGTGATGTTTCTTGTTCGTCTCTTCTCTGCTTGTAAATGAGGATTAAAGTGTGTTTAACAGAAAAACACAGAGGAACAGAAAAGCACAGTATCAGCCTCAGTTGCTCCTCCCAGCATTGTTAGATAGGACATGATATTTCAAACATTTCTAACTTCTACCAAAAGTCTGGAAACTATTTACAGCTGCAAACACTGTTTCTGACTCATATCATGACAGAAGCTCAGATACAGTGAAGACGTTTGGACAAACTCAATTTTTACATTTGTTGAGCTGAAAAAATTATCTTGAAATGACATCACATGAAATCTGTTGTCACACTAAAGTAAAATAAACATGTGTTATAAAATATGAAACAGGGTCTTTAAAAGCATGTGCACCCCTAACTGTGTGAGTAGCCACTTTATTAGGTCCACCTGTACAGTCTGATGCAATCCAACACAACTGTTCTGTCATTAAGTTTTCTTTAATGATGATTAGTCATTGTGTTGTTTTGGACTGCATTATATTCAGAGGTGTTTCTATTATTCTGACCACTCATGTTTGTCAAAAAAAGAAATAAAAGAAACACCTTTTAGTATAATTTATTGTAATACAACACCACCTTTAACTAAATAAAGACACATATCTCAAAGTCAACAAAAACTGAACATAAACTTGGAGGAAAAGGTGGAATTTATAGCAGCGCTGCAACAGATTGTTCAGGTGAAAATGTTGCTTTAAATTCAAATATAAAATACAGGGTTTCAAAAGTGTGTTTTAGTGGTGAGTCTTTATTTTGACGTCACTGATCTCTACATCTGCAATGTCTGTGCTACAACTTAGTGACCTTAGAGCTGGGTGATATTCAAGATGTTTGACAGAACATCATCACTTTAATACAAACAGTGTCTTTTTAACATAATGAACCAAGACAACAAAACATCTTCAGATGTTACATCAGCTTCAACTGATCAGTCAAACAGTGCTGCTGCTGGCTACAGGTAGTTTCACTGCAGGTGCCTCTAAGAACACAGCACGGGTCTAAGTGTACGTTTAACAGGAAATAAACTTGGAGCCATTTTAATGTTTGTTTGAATCAGTGAAATAGTCTGTAGAAGCTGAGCTGCTGGACTAAAGAACCACATCAAGTATCTCAGAGTGAACTTTGTGTGTCTGTGTCTTAAAAATGTAGAGATCAGTAACATCAAAACCAGAATATTTAAACCATGTATTTTGTCAGATACATTGCTGTAGATCTAATATTTAATAATATATATCTCATAATGAGATGTATTGATATTTAGTGTCAAGAGGAGTTCGACTTCTGCATAGGACATGCTGTCCATCTCTAGTGATGATTTATAAATGGTGTTTTCAGTGACGATTAGTCAACATGAAGGTATAAAAGGTTTCAATGATCCTGAAGCCCAGAGAGTTGTAGCACACATTACAGATGTAGAGATCAGTGACATCACTCACCAATTATATCTGCTGATCGGTCTCTTAAAGTTAGGTCTGAAACACAAATTAGAACATTAATTCAGGTAAAGTGCCAATGAGTGACATTGAACAAGGAATGTAATAGAGACTAGTAATTGAGTCCTTTGTCAACATCTAAAATGGAGAGGGGGAAACATGAGCAGAGGCCAAGTATTTAATGAGAGAGCTGCATGGTTATGAAAGTTTTTATTGGAATTTATTTGTAACTCACACAAGACAATGCACAAATGTGTACTATGATCCTGTCACGATCGGTGGTGTGGAGCAGGGTGGAGCAGGTTGAAGGACCCAAAAGCAGGACACAGAGCGGAGCAGGTATGGTATAACGAAGGGTTTTACTTAACAAACAAAAGCGAGCACACTTACAGGTGAGTGGCTGAATAACAGAAATCCAAAAGTACAGGGAGACGAGACGAGACGAGACAAGCAAGGCTGGTTACAGGCACAGAGTACACACACGACAGACTGGGGGGTAACATGAACAATGACCGGACAAGGACAAGACAGAAACACCAGGTATATATACACAGGGACTAACGAGCAGGGCGGGAGCAACACAGGTGACAGACATGAGACTAACGAGGCAGAGAGAGAGCAGAGGAAAACAGAGACTAGACATGACAAGCAGATTATATAACAGATACTGGACACTAGACAGGACAGAACCCAAAACTCAACATACCAAGGCAGATACCAAACTCAAAAGTAAACACAAAGGATGGCCAACCGGCAGAGCGTGACAGTACCCCCCCACCGACGAGCGTCTCCAGACGGTCAACAAAACAGCCCAAAAACAAGGCACAAGCCGGCCCAGGGTGGGCGGAGGGAGGACAGGAGGAGGGCAAGTCGAGCCAGGGTGGGCGGAGGGAGGACAGGAGGAGGGCAAGTCGAGCCAGGGTGGGCGGAGGGAGGACAGGAGGAGGGCCAGACCAGGAACTCTCAGGAGGGTGGCCAGAGGGCAAGGCAAGGGAGCGACAGAGTTCGGGAGGTCGCACAAGCAGGCCAAGGGGACAAAACAGTCCGGGGGAACCACCCAACAGGCAGATCATGCCCAGGAAACAGGGCAGGTAAGGCACTTGGCCTAACATGCAGGGCAGGGCAGAGGGGCAGAACAGTTCAGGAGGCCGTCCCGGAGGGCGACCCAGGAGGCCGTGCAGACCAAAGGGATCACGGAGTTCAGGAGGTCGTCCCGGGGGATGACCCGACAGGCCGAGCAAATCAGGGGGAACACACAGTTCAGGAGGCAGACCCGGAGGTCGACCGAGTAGACCAGGAGAGTAAAACAGTTCAGGTGGGCGTCCCGTGGGACGACCCATGAGGCCGGGCAGAACCGGGGGGCCACAGAGTTCGGGAGGCCGCGCCGGAGGTCGACTCAACAGGCCGGGCAGAACAGGGGGGCCACAGAGTTCGGGAGGTTGGCAGGACGGCCAACAGTGAGGCAGCAAACCCACTGGGGGCCGAGCAGGAGGCCGACGGCAAGACCTCTTCGGAGGTCGGCACCCAAAGCTTGGGTGCTCTGGAGGCACAGCTGGGCTGAGGACCACCGGCGAGACAGCTGGGCTGAGGACCATGGACCGGACACGAGGAGCTGGAGTCGGTCTGACCACCGACTGGACAGCTGGGCAGGGGACCATGGACAGGACACGAGGAGCTGGAGTCGGCCTGACCACCGACTGGGCACTAGGAACAGGAGTCGGCTGGGCCACCGGCGAAGCAGGTGCCGGTCGGACCACCGACGGAGCACGAGGACGAGGAACAGGCTGGGCCACCAACAGAGCTGGTGTTGGTCGGACCACCGACGGAAGAACAGGAGTCGGCTGGGCCACCGGCGAAGCAGGTGCCGGTCGGACCACCGACGAGGGAACAGGAGTCGATCGGGCCACCAACGGAGCTGGTGCCGGTCGGTCCACCGACGGGGCACGGGGAGCGGGAACCGGTCTGGCCACCGACGGAGACCTTGGAACTGGTGTCAGTCGGACCTTCGATGAGGGACCAGTAACAGGTGTCGGTAAGACCACCGAGTGAGACCTGGGAGCAGGAGTAGGCCAGAGATCAGGCAGGCGGCTAGCAGCGCTAGCAGGCCGGGGATCAGGCAGGTCTGATGTGGAGCTAGCAGCGCTAGCGGGCCGGGAATCAGGCAGGCGGCTAGCCGTTCTAGCAAGCCAGGGGACAGGTTTGTTGCCGACGGGTCGCTGATGGTGACCTCGTCGCCTCCGATGACCACCATGGGAACCCGAAAAGATGGCTAGGCGACTCCCTTCAAAGGACGACTCCGGGGAAAGCCTAGCCTCCAGGCTATCAGGCCATAGCGTAGCTGCCTGTGCTGCCTCTGACTCCCTGGCCTTCATGGTCAGGTAGGCCAGGAGAGTCATAGTCCCTGAGTCCTTGGTAGGTAGGGCAGGCAGGCGGACGGACAGGCTAGGCGGAGGACTAGCGGCGCTAGCCAAGCAGGATACAGGCAGGACAGGCGGAGGGCTAGCGGCGCCAGCCGAACAGATAACAGGCAGGACAGGCGGAGGGCTAGCGGCGCCAGCCGAACAGATAACAGGCAGGACAGGCGGAGGGCTAGCGGCGCCAGCCGAACAGGTAACAGGCAGGACAGGCAGAGGGCTAGCGGCGCCAGCCGAACAGATAACAGGCAGGACAGGCGGAGGGCTAGCGGCGCCAGCCGAACAGATAACAGGCAGGACAGGCGGAGGGCTAGCGGCGCCAGCCGAACAGGTAACAGGCAGGACAGGCAGAGGGCTAGCAGGCCGGGGAGATGACGGCCGGAGGCTAGCGGTCCGGGTGTTAGCCATTTCCAGGCTAACAGACTGAGGAACTGATGAGGACTTGGCTGGGGGATTGGCTGAGGTGTGGAGGAAGTCACAAACCCACCCAGGGAGAGAGTCTGCTGCTCCTGGCTGAGCAGCCAGGCTCTTCCAGGCAAGGGACACGATAGCTGCCTTATGGCTAACATGACTAGCCCCATACCACATATTCCTCAGCGTCAGAAGCTCCCTCAGCACGTCAGTCTGTTCCTCAGTTAGAGTGTCTGCTGGGCTCTTAATTGGTCCGGTCATTCTGTCACGATCGTGGTGTGGAGGCAGGTTGGAGAACCCAAACGCAGGACACAGAGCGGAGCAGGTATGGTATAACGAAGGGATTTAATAAACAAACAAAAGCGAGCACACTTACAGGTGAGTGGCTGAATAACAGAAATCCAAAAATCCAAAATCCAAAAGTACAGGGAGAGGAGACGAGACGAGACAAGCAAGGCTGGTTACAGGCAGAGAGTACACACACGACAGACTGGGGGGTAACATGAACAATGACCGGACAAGGACAAGACAGAAACACCAGGTATATATACACAGAGACTAACGAGCAGGGCGGGAGCAACACAGGTGACAGACATGAGACTAACGAGGCAGAGAGAGAGCAGAGGAAAACAGAGAGACTAGACATGACAAGCAGACTATATAACAGATACTGGACACTAGACAGGACAGAACCCAAAACTCAACATACCAAGGCAGATACCAAACTCAAAAGTAAACACAAAGGATGGCCAACCGGCAGAGCGTGACAGATCCGCAAATATGCATTTTTACACTTTGTGTAAAATCATATCCACAATCAAAAATACAGTGTGTATAAAGTAAACACATATTTTAACTTCACATATAGTGATATTTAGGCATTTGTGGATCCATTTGTACACATTTGTGGATTGCTTCCTGTCAATTTGTGAGTCACGATAGATTTGTGACTTCCCTTTTACGCATTTGTCCAATGTGTGCCGCTGAGATCTGTAAAAATGTATCTGCAACTATGAGAGCAGTTTGTGTGACATTCCCTCATCATTAGTTGACACGATTAACACCAACAATAATGTTCCTCATCTGTAGGAGACCTTCCTATTTCTGCATAAATTGGTCTAAATGTGATCCGATCTTCATCTAAGTCAAAACAATAGACAAACACAGTCTGCTTAAACTAATAACACACAAACACTTTTTATTAAACACACGGTGTAAACATTCACAGTGCAGGGTGGAAAAAGTATGTGAACCCCTAGACTAATTACTTTTCCAAAACTGGAGTCAGCCAACCCTCATTTATAAAATAGTGCATAGAATCCAGATTCAGATCTATAAAACCGTCACATGGATTAGCCTCATATCCAGCCCTCTACACGCCCACATTCAGCCATAAATGGTCAATGCAAAGCACCTCATCAATATTACTGCATATGAATGCGCCTGCTTACTGTAGATCACAGCAACAACAACCGAGAAGGTGCTAGTGAGCACATACTGTTTCACAAACTAAAGAAAATGCAGCAAATTCCAAGACCCAAATGGAGCTTTAGGCAGAAAGGTAAACATTATATATTGTTGATGATATCAAACACACACCCATAGGGGTCATTTACACTGATGCTGGGGGACATGTCCCCTCCACATTTTGAAATGGCTGATTTTTCCCCGTCACTTTTTGAAAGCATTTGTTAAAAATGTTCTGAAAAATTGTTTGCACCAAGAAATGTTAACTAACAAATGAAAACACTTTGACAAAGGTTTATTTGCACAATAAGAAAACATGCAATGCAATTTAAATATAGTTTCCCTTCATATAAAAAATTGGGAGCAGAAAATGTCTCCAGAAAGCAGGACATTACGAGTTTAATGCTCAAAATCATGTAGTGGAGGAGCCTCAGACCCCCGCTCATATATTTCAACTTCAAACATTTCTTCAAAATAGTGCTACAAATCTTCTCATCTTGTTCTCGTGCATCGTCACGTCTTGTGACCCAAATGTATCATCCCGCTCCTAATCTGAGCCCTTAAGTCCCCACCACTTTTCAACACAAAGTAATGATGGATAGTGTTGTGTGGCCCGTCCATAAAACAGACGTCTCTCTTTGCTGTGAGCTCCTGGTTTCTGCTTGGATGGTCTGATGCTGCATTCCAGGCAACTCAGAACTGGGAAATTTCCCAGTCCCGACCGGTCTCGAACGCACCATGAGTCCTCCTGTTCAGTATAACCCAGTTCTGTGTAAACTTCACTCTCCTCCACATTTGTTTATTTCAATGCAAATTTCTTCCCTGCAACACGGGCAAGTGTGGAAGAACGAACCGTGGTGAAGTTAGTTTCAAGCTGCATAATACTTTTACGTTGGATGTTCGGTAGACATCAAATATCCAACTTCACCACCGTCCCCTTGTGGAAATATTGCAGTAAAGTGTGGAATTTGCGACACAACAAACTAAACGATAGAGCATAATTGTAAACTATAGATGTTTTTTAAACATCAAATGATCTATATCGTTATATTGCGCAGCCCTATTATAGCCTACGCTACTTGTATTTGTGGCGTAGTTCTTTCGGGTTGGTCTGTCTAATACTGGACCCATATCAGCACACAGACCCAAGAGCACGGCTCTATGGAATGTAAATCGATGTATTAGCATCATTATGGGCTAGGAAATATTTGTGGTCCCTGAAAACTCTTTAATCAGTCCATATGTGTTGTCCTCTGCAGCAGGGGTGTTTCTAGGATCTTGAAACATACGGGGCTTAGCCCAATCCATAAAACTTCATATCTTCACATAATAATTGACACAATTGAACAACACTATTAACTGTCTCATTCTGATGTAGCTAAATTGTAATGTCATGTGTCTAATTATAATAATATAAAAAACCAAACTGCGACAGAATGAACAGGGGTGTTTGGGGGTACTCCCCCCGAACATTGTGGGTGTAAACACTTCATTTCCTGCATTCTGGTGTTTTTCTGCACCAGTTTCTGCCTTTTCTGCATTAATTTATTCTGGAAATTATTTATGTAAAAGGGACACATAATATTCAGATGTTGCTGAATTGTGGTGAATATTTAAGAACATTTTGATATTTTATGACCTTGTCACTGATTATTATAATAATTTCCATCTGCAGAGCCAGCGCAGCCACCGACAAATATGATATCTACAGGAGCACCACCCATCACTCTTCGCTGTATAGCAGTGAAATGACTGAGGGTTGTTATGTTTTAGCAGAAAGTCTCTGACATTGACCACCACACCACCAGTAAAGCACAGCAGTCCACTCCATGTTAATGAACAATAACACGATGCAGGTCAACCATGATTAAAACCAAAGGCACGAAAGAAATGAGTTTAAAAGCAAAATGATAAATTAACTAATCAAATACGATGCAAACTGAACAGACACCACGGCACTGATGTCAGTCGCTGCATGCCCAAACCCAACGTGATGTGGAGACACAGATGATCTTGCAATCAGGCAACAGGACAACTTACATGTTACTGGTTGTAGCTGGTTACAACAACAACTGGTGTGAAAGAAAAAGGCATTGTAGGCTACATGACAGAGTAAAATCTAAGTACTAGCTCATCATTGCACTGGTATGGATGGATCCAGCTCTTTTAAGATGAAGCAGACATCCTCTTTTCTTACTTGTTGGCAATATTCTCGACATTTAGTCAAATATCAAGGAGGGTAGTTTATTTAGCATTAGCCTATACAACACAAAACTGTTGTATAGGCAAACAACGGAATGAAAGTTTGTAGTTCTTTCATGCTACACACACAGAACTTAACAGATGTGTTAGAATATGGTGACATTTAAAACATCTCTCTCTCTCTCGGGGCTCATTGCAGTTACTATCACTGTGTTCTAAAGACTTATTGTTTTCATGTAATTATCATTGTATTACCTATATAAAATATAAAATCTTGATAATGCACACTTAGATAATTTTCATATTTTTACAAAGGGTATTTGCTATTATTTCATTTTTCATGCAAACAAAATGGCAAATCGGGCTAAAAATTGTGTAGTGTGAACTAGGCTTAAGTCACATGGCTTTGGTGTGAGAGTGCAGGCTTTGATTACCACTGTGACACTGAAAAAGACACTTACACCATCGTTGCTCCAGAGGTGTGCGACCTCTGACATTTATAACGATTATAAGTCGCTTTGCATAAAAGCCTCAGCTAAATGAATAAATCTAATTTATTATAAATTGCAAACTTCTTTCTACGGAGTAGAAATGAATCAAAAACTGTGCAGCTGTATTAATGAATACACAGCAGGTGTTCATATATTTTATCAACATCTTAGTTAAGTTCAGATTTTGAAGATTTGCATTGTAAAATTTTTATTGTTAAAATAGTTATTGCCAGTTTAACTACTGTACTACTGTATGTGATTCTCACATATTAAATATGTAATTAAAGTTGTTCCTCGTTGTCAGTGGTTTAAACAGAAGACTGAACAGACGAGGAAGAACAGCTGGAGTCAAAGAGATCTTGATGAACAATATTTATTGATTAACTGTTAAATGAAAACACTCACCAACAACAAGCTGAATGTGGAATGTTTGCTGAAGACGTGGAAAATCACAGCTGTAGTCTCCTCTGTCGGTCACCTTCGTATTTCTGATGATGATGGAGGCGTTGCCGTACTTCAGTTCTTCTTGAAAATGTGAGACGCGACCTTTGAACTGCTGATCTTGACCTGGACGACCGTTGTTGTAATGAAGCCTCCATCATAAAAGAAAATCTCCTTCTGACCATCTTTCTTCCAGTCAAAGAGCTTTGACTCAGCGTTCTCCTTGTTGCTGAGTGAACAGGGTAAAATTGCGTCACTCCCTTCTTCCACAACCACTCTGACGTCACCCGACCCTGAAAGAAGAAGTTTATTTTAGTCATTCTGTTCAAATAGAGATCAATCAGGTTCAGACAGAACATCAGATAACACATTTACATGTCACCTCAATGACTCTGAAACACCAGTTTATAAACACGTTAGTTAGTCGGCACATTATTTATGGAGATTTTTCATGTTGGCATCATTTAAGAATATTTAAGCTGACATAAGAAACATGTCACATGACACAGACACTTTATTAGAGTTGTTTTGGTTTCAGACTGAGGGCTCAGTATGAACCAAGTATCTAAAGATCATAACTACTCAATAATGGAACGCTCAAATAATCTTTACTGCACATTCATTAAAAACAAAATTATATAATAAAGGTCATTGGAAACGAAAAACACAAGCTGACTGAGGGCTGGATTCAAAATCACACAGAAAAACTAAGTAAAACATTTTAATCACATGCTGACCCAACTTGCGTAACTTTCATCACAGCAAATGTGTGTTTGGACCCTGTGTGCCTGTATGCACTCCTGACAACATCTGGACATGCTCCTGATGAGACAGCGGATGGTGTCCTGGGCGTCCTCCTCCCAGACCTGGATCAGGGCATCAGTTCGCTCCTGTACGGTCTGTAGCGCTACTTGGCGGCGCCGATGTGAAAAGTCGGCTCCAGCCTGATTGACAGGTCGCTATGGTAATGGCCTGTCAATCATAGATAATCCCGCCCTGAAGCATACTCTGCTTTGTGGTCCATTTTAAAATAAATGGGACCATAATTTACTAAATGAACATCATGTTGTCTTGAAGAAGACTTGAAACTAGCGACTGAGACCATAAACTCATCAGGAAAGTGTTTACGGAGGTAATAATTCAGCTGAGAAGTAAAAACATTTTCACATTATTTCTAATGGAGCAGGACTTCTTTTTGCAACCAGAAGAGTCGCCCCCTGTTGGATTTTCAACAGAATGCAGGTTTCAGGGACTTCCGCATAGGCTTCATATTGTAGACCGGAAGCTTCCCGCTTGTTATGTTAACTGTTGTTATTTATATGCCAACAATTATCCAGGTTATTTATACAGATGTATTTAATGCTTGTTATATTATTTCACAACCACACATACCTATTTGAAAAAAAAGTAAAATCATGTGGCAATAAAAAGACAATTTAAAAATAGAGACATTTGTTTTGTTCAGCTCAGAGTTAAACCTGCATGTCCTTCTTTTCTAATTCTTTGCAGTTCTGACAATATACTCAAATCAGAAATTTCATAATGTAAACTATTTGGTCTAAAGACTAATTTACCACAGTGCTGTATAGCCTACAGTGTGCGCACTGTTTTAGGAGGTGAGAGAGGTGAGATGCTGTATAAGACTGAAACAGAATTTATTCAACATATAGCAAATACATTATTTCAATGGCATTAAATGTACAATTTTTGGCTGAAGAATACTGACATTTTACGAGGTCCTTAAGACCGGCAAAAACATAATTCTTTAATTTTTATTTTATTTTAATCAGTGCAAACACTGAGAACGTCATCTTGTGAAATCCATTAAGCCTTTGAGGCAGTATGCTTACATCTGGGCAGTGGAACAACAAAACACAAAAGATAAAAAGCAAATAAGACTATGGCATGTGGCCTCCTTAATTTCTAACTGAGTCCCTTAAAGCACTGACCACCTCCTCTATCCCTGTTATTTGAATGTTTCATCTTTGCAAAGGCACGGTGTTCACCTGACCATCATGGCCACAGCGCTGCTGACTTTGTTAATGCGCGTGGACCACTTAGACTACTAGCCGAGGTCCAGCAAGGCTTGCTTTATTGCTGGCAGCTCTTCTGCGCAGTGAGTTTCAACTTTTTAAAGGTTTTCCTCATGTTTTCCTCCTTACATGTATGTGGTTTAGTAATATTCAGTAAATAATATAAAACTAAATAAATAACTCCTCAAGCTCGGGTCCTCTACCAGAGGCCTGGCAGTTTGAGGGTTCTGCTCAGTATCTTAGCTGTTCCTTGGGCTGCACTCTTCTGGACAGAGACCTCTGATGTTTTACCTGGAATCTGCTGTAGCCACTCTCCCAGTTTGGGGGTCACGGCCCCCAGCGCTCCGATCACCACTGGCACCACTGTTGCTCTTACTTTCTACATCTTTTCTAGCTCCTCTTTCAGCCCTTGGTATTTCTCAAGCTTCTCGTGTTCCTTCTTCTTGATGTTGCTGTCTCTTGGGATCGCCACATCTGTCACTGCTCCCTTCTTCTGCTGTTTGTCGATCAACACGATGTGTGGTTGGTTAGCCATCACCAGTTTGTCAGTCTGGATTTTGAAGTCCCACAGGATCTTAGCTCGGTCATTCTCAACTACTTTAGGAGGTGTCTTCCATTTTGACCTTGACTTCCAGCCCATACTCATGGCAGATGTTCCTGTACACTATGACAGCTACCTGGTTATGGCGTTGCAAGTACGCACTTCCTGCCTGCATCTTACACCCTGCTGTTATGTGCTGTACTGTCTCAGGGGCATCCTTGCACAGCCTCTCATTGGCTACAGTCCCAGGCGGGCTCTGTGTCTGACGGTCTAAAGGGGCGTAGCCTCAGGGGTGCCACTCAAAAATAAAGTTTAATCTTCCCACCCCCTAAATGTGTTAATAATGTGACAAGAACTAAACTGACAAAATTTGGATGTATTCTAATAATATTTACTGGTAGCTCAGCACTGACAAAATCTTACAATATGCAACATTTTCCGATTTTAGTGTGTAATATTAACTTTAATATCACAAGTTAGAAAAATGCAAAAATCCTCAAAAAGAAGACTGATAGCTGCTAACAGTTACTTCAGAAGTTAATAATCAACAGTATCCATAAGTGTCCAGAGAATGACCGTATTGCAGCTACATGTGTTTTCCAGCTCACACAGTAGCTGCAGATCATCTATGGAGCAGGCGAAACACATGTAGTACATGTAAACCAGACAGCCCTTCAGATAGACCTTCATTACGAAAGCATTGAAGTGGCTGAAGTGGGCAACTTAATAATTATTACCGTGTTCGCCTTGTAGACCAGCTGTAGAATAACAGACGGGAGCTTAAAAGTTCGCCTTCTCTGGCGCTACTCTCAGTACTTCCGAGTAACAGTCATGTGACTAGCGATAAACCTTTCTCTTCTTCATAAATTTAACAAGAGCAACGTAAACACAGCCGGTGTTGTCATGGAAACGGGTTTACGCAGTGCGTGGATGATATACCTGAGACACACCCTCCGTCTACCTGTCATTGATTCCCGTAAGTTTCTTAGTCTAACGTGCATCTGCTGTCGCGACTTCTGCGCTGTAACGTCCCTCAGAGCATATTAACCACTTCTGTCACCTTCCCTGCACGGTGCTGTTATACAGAAACTCTGTGGCTACACTACAACTGTAAGCTGCTGTTAACCTCATAGGCTTACTGTCTATGGGATAAGTTAGGCTACACAAAGTAACACCGTCCCGACCGCCATGTTTACCAACAGAGTTTTCAGGTTTGTGCTCGTGGCGATGAAACTGACCAAAAAGAGAAAAGGCAAACGCTATCAATGTGAAATGAGTAACGTTACAGCTTTAATCTCCCCCGGCACTGCAGATGGGAGCTGGAGCCGATAATAGACCTACTGCAATGCTGTGACCTGGGAGCGACTGCCATAGAAGACACAGCGCAGAAGGTGTTTAAGAAGTTTTCTTACCTTGTTCATCCCCAAACGTTTGTCCAGACCGAGCGAGGAGGCACACAAGAGGAAGAAACTTCATGAAGTTAGTTGTCGAAGCCATTTTAACATTAAACATGACTTTAGCTTCACTGTAATGCCACTAATGGAGATTTAACGCGTGCCTTCCAATATCCAGAGTTCCGCCCTTGTGCCCCTCAATGCTCGTCATCGATAGAGGGGGTGGTGATTTTAGGTGTCCCGGTCCGATCCTCTTACTCAGTGCAGTGTTATTCCAACCCCCGAGGGTGCGACTGATAGAATGGGGAGGATCTGCGTGCTCGCCAGCGGGAGCGAGCGAGAGAATTTTGTTATTATTTATTCTCCTGCACATTAGCGGAGAATAAGATGATCCAGCTGTAGCTCTGTGTCTGTCCTCTCTGCTCCACCTGAAGCTGTGAGCTGCACTTTATCAGAGGCGCTGAAATTAACTTTTGGATTTGTGGTGAGGTTTAGGCAGCAGTGACGTGTCTGCGGCTGGCGTGGCTACATCTAATGTACGCCTACTCTTAATTTCGCTACATTTTCCATTCACACCTTTTATAACTTAACCACATGCAAAAAAGTTTTGTTCTTCAGCGGTTCTTTGGGGTGGTTGAGGAGCAATGTAGCACCTCTACCATGTAAAGAACCAGCTCAGCTCCTGTATGGTTCTTAAGAGGTTTTATAAACTCTCTTTTTAGTCTTTTGAAGAAACAACAACACTTACAGAATGTATATTTCCTGATGATAACATATTAAAGCAGTGGTTCTCAACCTTTTTTCCTGCAAACTCCCCCAACATGTCTAAGGTTCTTTGCAAGTGCACTGGAAAGGAAGCAAACAATACTGTAAAGTTAGGTTACATGTTGCTTTAATTTATATAAGCTATTTATCATATTTACTGACCTTTATCTAAGACTTCGTCGTCAAATGATTATAGATGGGCTGGAGGAATAAAGTATGTGCTTTGAGAAAAAGCTAAATAGGCCTACCACAGTATATAAATATGCCCTGAATTGTTTATTTCACAAAAGGCATTTATGGTGGGTAGAAAAGTGACACTTCTTTAAATTAAATGAAAATTAGAATTATAGGATGTTTTTGTAGCCTTCTGTCTATATAGCCTTATACAACCCAACAAAGTATACTTTCAATTGCTTTCTGCCAGAGTGCCAGATTACCTTCCACATGTCCTGTATGTAGAGATGCATCTGTAATAGTGTGCACCATATACACAGTAATAGTACAGTAATGTAAAGTAACAATATGGTAACATGGCTTTGTGTGTAAACTGATTATTTTGCTAAGAAATACCAAGACAAGATGGTTGTTCTGAGTGACTAACCCTGAGAGTTGAACATTCAAAAACATATAACGTAACATTGTATAAAAACAAATGTTACAACAGAACTTGTGTCAAGCATAAAGCAGGTTAGTTTACATTGGTCTGGTTTC
>NW_024043372.1:4369711-4395221 GCF_014851395.1 Micropterus salmoides
AATTTTAAATTCCTTCTCTAACTTTTATTTTTTAAGTAACATTACACAACATTTTACATAATATTTGTTAAATTTGCTCTTAATGTTTTCTTTATTGAAACAATGAACAAAAAAATGAGGCAACTGTTTCATTTAACAAACCATTTATTTTTTCTCAATAAAACATTTTCCAGGAAGTTTGCATGACAATACAACAAGGTATAGTTCACCCTAAGACTCATTTAGTTATCAATTACTCACCCTTTTGTCAATAGAAGGATTGGTGAAGTTTTGTTAACATCCGTGTTCTTCTGTGAGTTTGAGACACGTTTTTTTTCCCACTCAACTGCAGTGAGCGGTATCTTAGCTTCAAACGTCCAAAAATACATCAATAATCAATAAAATGTCTCCATGCTGCTTGTCTGAGTGTCCTGTAGCTCACACATGCCAAGACGTTTGTAAAAAACATTACAAACGTGTGTTCAGCTTAGTTTGCTCTGCTGCTCGTCCCATGCGTGCTCCTTCCAACGCCACACTACTAGTAACACTAATAACTTTCCATCCTAAACATTTGAAATAATTTCACTAAGTTTAGGAAGTTTAGAAATTTTGTCTTTGAATCATACAAAAAGAAGAAGACTGCCAACTGAGGAGGAAAGAGGAAGCGTTCAATCACATCCCCAATACAACTCTATGGGAAAAGCCCGTAACGGCAAAGATGGCGGTTATCACGCCCCTCCAGCTAAAAAGCCAATCATCTGCTTTAAACAGCCAAAACATGAATCATATTTCAGCCAATCGTGTGGTTCCACTGACGCATGCTTAGTAGAAGTATAACCGGTGGGGAAAAACTGTTTTTAAACATTATTTTGGGGCAAAGTCGTCAAACTTTTTCAGGGATTTTTATCATATTTTACTGCTGATTCTATTCATGTAGTTTTTATGTCCCAGTGACCAGTGAAAGCTCAGTTCTGGCTCTCTCCCCATTCATTCAGATAGGAGCCTGGTTTTGTTAGTATGAAATTGCTGCCCAGAAGCGTTGCCAAGATGGCTGCCGAGTGGCATGACTTGCCTAAAAGGACTTTGGTACCGATAACAGCTGAGGTTTGCACTCGCTGGTACACGCACAAACAACCTGTAGTAAATCTGGCCTTATGGACCTTATGCACAACTCTAGTGATTCCTGAACTTTATTTCCTGTCTCTCAGTATTGGAAACACTGAATAATACAGAGAAGAGAGGACAGAGGAAAGAGAGAAGGGAGGATGGACGAGGAGAGTGGAAGAAAGAGAAGGGGAGAGAAGAGGAGAAAGGAGAGGTAATCATTACCCCAAATTTCACTCTGGTTTTCATGTCAGGAATATGATTTAATTCACTGACATTTTAGATTTATTTCTTATGAGATATTGAGTTAATTTAGAGACTTTTAGGAATGCATTCCCACTCATGCACTGTGTAATAAGCCATATAGTGTTGTGGTGGCAGCCCGGCTGACGGTGAGTGTCCTGTTTTTTTTCTCCTTTTTATCAGTTATTCTGCTTTTTCCTTGGTTTTCTGTTCCCTGCCTGCTTCCCTGTGTTTTCTCCCCTGTGTGCTCCTCCTCTCTCCCTCTGCTCCTGAGCTCAGCCAACGACCCGCACCTGCACCTCGTCAGCCTACAACACCTGCCAGTAGTCGACCTCATCCCTGCCTGTATTTCAACCCCGGTTCTCCACTCTTGCTTGATTGTCGTTGCTCCATACCCGGTTCACTCACCCTCGTCCTCCGTTCAGTCGGCTGGGCTCGTCCTCCGGACCTCTCCTCTTCGGGCTTCCCCCACGGCGTCCTCCCAGTTCTCCCTTGCATCCTCCCTTCCTTGGCCCCAGTGTTCCCTGGCTCCCGTCCGGTCGGTTTCTCTGTGCCAGTGTTTCCCCGGCATCCACCTCTCCCTCCACTCCAGTCCCTCAACCCCCTTTTCCCTAAATAAGCCTCCTTCGCTCAGAGTGCTGCGTTTGGTTCCTCTCTGTCCCCACCACACCACCCTCGTAACAAATATTGCGTCTCTGAATCAAAACAAGCGGAAAAATTTTGAATCTGGAAAATACAGACAGAAATAAATCAAACCTCATCTGAACTAGATTTTCATATCAGCATAAAAGTCAGCTTAAAACTAAGAATGAGAGGTGCATAGGGTTTTAGATTTACCTTACATTAACCGTTCAAATCATAAAATACAAAGACATCTATTAATGCATCATACTCAAAGCTACTTTAATGCCAGGCATAATGGAGAATCATCAGATTGTCCTTTCAACTTTTGTATGCATTACATTTTATGCGGCGCAACTCATAACTTCACAAATCAAAATATATTCTGCTTCATTTTAATTTGGAATAGTATGTATATTCTGTTGTTGTGGACTCAACCAGACGCACTTCAAAGAAGGTCAGATGGTGTCAAAGAGGGAGGGAAGTTTCCCTCCACGAGAGTTGACCTTTTTCACATGTAAAACCCAGAGACATCGCCTGGTGTTGGTAAGGACCGAAAGAGACTCAATCAGACAATGAATCGCTTAAGGATTGTGTATTCAAAGAGCCTTAGTGAACCTTTCTAGCTGTAAAGGTGTCACTAAACACAGTCCACAGGACAGGAAAAGGGGCGATCTGACCCCTTCTCCCTCCAGCAGGTCACCTCCAGCCTCAACCTGACTCTTTTCTCTCCACAGAACGGCTGAGCCATAAACCACCAATTCATTCTCTGATAACCGGTGCGATAAGCCAGGAATGCAGAGAAGAGAGACAATAAAAACCCCTGTTACTCGAACCAAGCAAGGTTCCAGTATAACTGTGTTTATTCTGTTTAAATAATAACCTTGCTAAGTGAGCAGCGGTGTTTGCCTCTGAGTTTAGTAAGTAATAACCCTGTTGTTATCCTTTAGTGATGTTTGAAGACCCATAGGAAAGTAATCTTGAACTAGTTTTCTAACCTCTTACTGTGTTGCCTTAAGTCATTCCTGTTACTCCCTAGTAATCACTGTCTATTCAATGCTAACTAATGCTTTAGTTAAATGTTTCATACACAATTTCTTACTAAATTATCCATGGAAACGCTCGTAGGCATCACCAGCCCCTCAGTTAAAGTGGAATGTCTACTCTTTTCTTGTGTGACCCGAGCGCCACCAAGGGGACAAGAAAGGTATAACACGCAAGTGTTTAAAACTCGGCTTACACTGACAGAATTGTTAAGTAGGCCTAACTATCACCATGTAATGGCATAAACGAAATTTTACTGTCATGCTTACATCTAAATTGTCTCATGAGTTAAAACCAGTAACCAGCAAGTATACTGAGGACATGTAATCAAGCTTTGTTACGTTTTATATAACCATTATAACCTTTTTCCATAGTGTTTAGCCTTGTTTTAACTGTCTTTATCTGAATGTTTAGAACTAAGTATTTTTCCAAATGTCGACATTGTGGAGAGAGAGATTAAAGGAAATACGCACAACGTATATTTCTTTATCCCAAAAGTTAACACCTTAGCGACGTTTGGGAGACCATCCCCAACATTGACGTCACTACCTAGCGGGATCAATAAAAAGGACCTGCTGTCTTTTGTTCCAGCTTCTTCTTGCCTCTTCAAAACTCTTCGTTTAAACTTTCTTGAAACTAAACGTATACGTTCTCTTAACTCCCTTTACTTTTGAAATTCCGATTTTTGTTTCGTACTTAAATCTCCTTCAGACGAGCTGAGAAAGCTACGACCCTGAATTCCAAATTTCTCAGCGGGAGATTTGATTTTCTTTATTCTGTTTGGAGCTGCCTGTTTAATCTCAGCAACATTAAATAGCCGATATTCCCGAGGCCTCGCGAACCTACGGTGAATGTGTGAGTTTATTTGATTTTGTTGTTGCAACCTCATCCGACCGTTGGGATCAACTTTGGACCAGAAACTCAGAAGCCTTCATTTATGGCCTTGAATAAATGAAACCACGGCTCTGACGACAGAACCCTGAGTGGCCCTATAGCGACACCAAACGAACTGAGATCAGAGCAAAAGCCTTGGCTGACAGCCCCGTTGCTGCAAGCGCTTCCCACAAGAGGACTGCGGACCCAATCCACCGGTTTCAACCCAACTCAAAAACGCCACTGGGGTCGGGCCAGAACCGACTTCCCGAGCCAACCGGCAGTCGAGCCTCGCCACGGGCCTGCGGCAACGGTAGGCCAAAACAAACAACACTCTGTGACTCGTTGGTGTTCTATGGCTCCATCCACAGTTAATAACCCTTAGATTAGTCAAACTAAATCTGCAACCCAATTTCGGTCATTCGTTCCCTCATACTGGTAGAATTCTCTCCCTCTACAATATAAACTGAAATTCAATCAAACCTTACATAGGCTACCCTGTTTTAGTACCTCCTTGTTGTCATATTAACTGTTATCCCTGTAATATCACCACATTTACCCACAATTGTACCCTCTTTTGTTAGTTAATAAATTCACCTTGAGCACAGCGACGTATGTGTGTGTGTTATTCAGAATCTAGAGTCCCTATACACAGAACTTACGCTCAGATCTGAGACTGACTGATTGACCTTATGATTTCAGAATAACAACTAATGAATTAACCTAACTTCGTATAATTCTCAATCTATAGTCAAGGACCTAAAGCCTTGGGCGGACAAGCAAATCTTTAGGTGGTGCTCCTAATTTCGAGGTATAAATTAATATTCCCAGAAATATTCATTTTCATAACTGTATTAAAAATTTTACGTAGCCAAGGTCTGCTACACTGTGATGACGGTAAACCTCTTACAACTTCTGAAGTGCGAAGCACTACACAATATTTTGTTTTACCTGAATAGCCAGATGGCTTTGCTTGTGACAGAGCTTGTTGTAGTTGCTGCTTGAGAGGGCACTGTCAAATGTAGACTTTTGTTGCTTTGGGCTTAAGGACAAACACACAAAGACAAAATACTACATTAAAACTACAGAATCATGTAACCAAAATTAACTGTACCACTGTCAAACCAATGTATTTTTGATAATATGCTGTCAAAATATTTGAAAATATGACTCTGATCTTAAAATTACACATCTTTCATACAGAATCGGAACCATTTCCACATGTAAAATCTTAAATTAAGAAAATCCTGCATTTTTGTCACTGTGATTCTGTTTCTCTCCTGAAAAAGGCAGTAGAGCATTGCTGGTCTAGATTCACGTTGTTGAGAGAGAGCTGTGTCATATGTATCAAGAATAATGCAGAATCAAAATTTAAACAGTGTAAACAGAATCAGAAAAGACAACAATGAGGCTTCATATCAAATTATGAGCAAAATATAGACGAGGGAATTAGAAATAAAGGGATCCAAATAAAATGATGGTCCTTAGGAAGCATGTGGAAGCAAATTATCACAGCAAATGTTTTTGGATAGATCATTTTATTTTGTCAAATTCCCACAAATTAATCTGAATTTCAGATACTTAAGGCTAAACTCAAAAAGCCAAATTTCAACAAGTGGTGCTTCTTTTTAGTTTAAATATGACACATAAAAAGCATTTTCATATATGGAATAAAATATACAGCAACTAGAGTTGAGCCGGATACTCGGCTGAAACGAGTATCCGGTACGGATAAAGCACTTTTGCCGAGTAACACGAGTCAGTATCTGTGCTCGGATTGGATAAAAATCCTCATTGGGTAGCTGACTGTGTCTGCGTTCTGTGATAGGCTAGTCACAGCGCCCCTACAGATTTATTGTGTCCCGCTCTGCTCACTCACACACAGAACACTGAGAAGAGAACAGCTCTCTCTCTGTCTCTCCCTCAGTCACTCAGGTTCGCGGGTCTTTTCCGTTAACGTTTAGGGTTTCTTCAGCTTCAGGTTTGTTTTTTACTTCTGGTTTGTGGTACTACTTACTTATTAACCAGTAGAGTTCTGGTAAACGTGGGGTTTGTTCAGACGTGGTGCTTGGTAGAATGCGACTCGTGCTGCGTCTCTGCCTGTCGGAGATTTTTATTTCTTTTTTAAACCGTCAGCTGGCTCTAACCAGTTTTTTTACTTCACGCACTGAGTGTCTGATGCTTTCTTGCTGTATGTTATAAAATAATAAAGGTAGTTGTGGTATAAATAAATTATTTAAAATAATATTACAAATTAAGCTACACACACAGACAAACACACACAGTATCCAAACCGACCGCGGGTGTTTATTTGTCCAAAAGCTGCAGCGCTGCTCCCGACTCTCCACCAAGTTTAGCAGCTCTGCCAGCCTGTTCTCATCTCAGGGCGTCATACCGACGATTTGAGAGAGTGACAAAGCGTAGTTATTTGATGACCCTTTACCCGCTCTGAGGCGTCCCGTACAGACCGGAGGAGCTAGCACTAGCTAGCTAGCTACATTTGTGATAAAGGTGTTGACAGCCCCCTGAAACCCCTACCCTTACCACAACCATCAGAAATGTAGCCAGGCTGACAGAGAGTCACAACTCTATTGAGCCAAGTATTCCCATAGCTCTCAGTAGTTACGACTTCATGAGCTTCTTTAATGATAAAATTCTAACTATTAGAAACAATATTCACCAAGACCTGCCCTTAACTGGCACCAACTTATCTCTAAACTCAGGAACCTTAGAAACAGCTGTAGAACCAGATACATGTTTAGACTGTTTTGCTTCCCTCAATCTTTACCAACTAACTTCAATAATTTCTTCATCTAAACCATCAACCTGCCTCTTAGACCCCATCCCGAATAGGCTGCTTAAAGATGTTCTACCCTTAGTCAGCACCTCTATACTAGATATGATCAATCTATCTTTATCAACAGGCTATGTACCACAGTACTTTAAAGTAGCTGTAATTAAACCTCTTCTGAAAAAGCCCAAACTTGATCCGGATGTTTTAGCCAACTATAGACCTATATCTAACCTTCCATTTCTCTCTAAGGTTCTGGAGAAAGCAGTTGCTAAACAGCTGTGTGACTTTCTACAGAGCAATAGTTTATTTGAGGATTTTCAGTCAGGGTTTAGAGCTCATCATAGCACAGAGACAGCACTGGTGAAAATTACTAATGACCTCCTTATTGCATCAGACAAAGGACTTGTCTCTGTACTGGTTTTATTAGATCTTAGTGCTGCATTTGATACCATTGACCATCAGATCCTATTGCAGAGACTGGAATATTTCATTGGCATTAAAGGAACCGCTCTAAGCTGGTTTAAGTCCTATTTATCAGATCGATTTCAGTTTGTACATGTTAACGATGAGTCCTCCATGCATGCCAAAGTTAGTCATGGAGTTCCTCAAGGATCTGTCCTCGGACCAATCCTCTTCACTTTATATATGCTTCCTTTAGGCAATATTATCAGGAAACATTCCATAAGCTTTCATTGTTATGCAGATGATACTCAGTTATATCTATCGATCAAGCCAGATGAAACTCATCAGTTAGCTAAACTTCAAATGTGCCTTCAGGAGGAATTAAGACCTGGATGACCTGTAATTTTCTAATGATAAAACTTATTGTTGTTCTGGGGCCTAAGCACCTCCATGACGCATTATCTAAAGATATAGTTTCCCTTGATGGCATCACCCTGGCCTCCAGCACCACTGTGAGGAATCTTGGAGTTATCTTTGATCAGGACATGTCGTTTAAGTCTCACATTAAGCAAATTTCAAGGCCCGCCTTTTTTCACCAATGTAATATTGCGAAAATCAGGAACATCCTGTCTGAAAATGATGCAGAAAAACTAGTCCGTGCATTTGTTACTTCTAGGCTGGATTACTGCAATTCCTTATTATCAGGCTGCTCGAAAAAGTCTGTTAAGACTCTTCAGCTGATCCAGAATGCTGCAGCACGTGTTCTGACAGGAACCAGGAAGAGAGATCATATTTCTCCTGTTTTAGCTTCTTTGCATTGGCTTCCAGTAAAATCCAGAATATAATTTAAAATCATTCTTCTTACCTACAAAGCTCTTAATGGTCAGGCACCATCTTATCTTAAAGAGCTCATAGTACCTTACTACCCCACCAGAGCACTGCGCTCCCAGAATGCAGGGTTACTTGTGGTTCCTAGAGTCTCCAAAAGTAGACTAGGAGCCAGAGCGTTCAGCTATCAAGCTCCTCTCCTGTGGAACCAGGTTCCAGTTTGGGTTCAGGACGCAGACACCATCTCCACATTTAAGAGTAGGCTTAAGACTTTCCTCTTTGATAAAGCTTATAGTTAGGGCTGGCTCAGGTGAGTCCTGAACCATCCCTTAGTTATGCTGCTATAGGCCTAGACTGCCGGGGGATTTCCCATGATGCACTGAGCTCCTCTCTCCTCCACTTTCTCTCCCTCTGTATGCAACCTCATCCCATTATTGCATGTTACTAACACAACTTCTCCCCTTTCTGGTAGTCTTGTGCTTTCTCGTCCTCTCCTCTCTCCTCCTATCACTTCCTGCAGGTTTTCTGGCTCTGGAGCTGTGGAGTCTGGATCTGTGGTTGCGGGTCACCTGCTGCCCCCGTGTTCCTGCTCGACACCCTCTACTGCAACGACTATTGTTGCTAGTCTTATTGTTATTATTGTTATTATAATCATTAACATTACGATGGTTACCATTAACACTATTATAAATATCTGTACCATTTTTCATTTAGTTTATAGCAACATTACCTTCGCTGTCTGTACCTCTGTGTGTATATTGTGTAGGCTGCCTCCCTCCCCTCTCTCTCTCCTTACATCCCTCTCTCTCTCTCTCTCTCTCTCTTTTCTCTCTCTCTCTCTCTTTCACTCTCTTTCTCTCTCTTTCTCTCTCTCTCTCTCTCTCTCACCCCAACCGGTCGAGGCAGATGGCCGCCCACCCTGAGCCATGGTTCTGCTCGAGGTTTCTGCCTCTTTAAAGGAAGTTTTTCATTGCCTCTGTCGCCTAGTGCTGCTCTTGGTGGGAACTGTTGGGATTCTGTAAATAGCATCATAGAGTACAATCTAGACCTGCTCTTTTATGAAAAGCTCTGTGAGATAACTGTTGTGATTTGGCGCTATATAAATAAAATTGAATTGAATTTGGAAACCAAGGTCCCAGAGTCTGGAGGAAGAATGGAGAGGCACACAATCCAAGATGCTTGAAGTCCAGCGTGAAGTTTCCACAGTCTGTGTTGATTTGGGGAGCCATGTCATCTGCTGGTGTTGGTCCACTGTGCTTTATTAAGTCCAGAGTCAGCGCAGCCGTCTACCAGGACATTTTAGAGCACTTTATGCTTCCTTCAGCAGATGAGCTTTATGGAGATGCTGACTTCATTTTCCAGCAGGACTTGGCACCTGCCCGCACTTCCAAAAGTACCAAAATCTGGTTCAATGACCATGGGATTACTGTGCTTCATTGGCCAGCAAACTCGCCTGAGCTGAACCCCATAGAGAATCTATGGGGCATTGCCAAGAGAAAAATGAAAGACATGAGACCGAACCATGCAGAAGAGCTGAAGGCCGCTATTGAAGCATCCTGGTCTTCCATAACACCTCAGCAGTGCCACAGGCTGATAACATCCATGCCACACCGCACTGAGGAATTAATTCATGCAAAGAGGCCCAAACCAAGTACTGAGTACATATGCATGATTATACTTTTCAGAGGGCTGACATTTCTGTATTTAAAATTCTTTTTTTTATTGATTTCATGTAATATTCAAATTTTCTGAGATTTTGAATTTGGGGTTTTCATAAGCTGTACGCAATAATCATCGAAATGATATCAAATAAAGGCTTGAAATATCTCACTTTGCATGTAATGAGTCTATATAATATATTAGTTTCACCTTTTAAGTTGAATTACTGAAATAAATGATATGATATGTTAATTTTTCGAGTTTCACCTGTATATGAAGCATTAGTCCAACAGAGCTCTGGGTGCCAACCGACGCTGTGAACAGTGAACCCAGATGTGCATGGAAGCTAGCTGCTGAGAAGCTCCAGTGAAGATAAATCAATGTTGCCATCCGCAAAACTAAAGTGAAAAGCTAATTTAATAAAAGCAGTTTACTCCGAGCTCCTCCCACGGGTAAACAGCGTAGTTGTCAGAGTGTAATCCAAACCGACCGCGGGTGTTTATTTGTCCAAAAGCTGCAGCGCTGCTCTCTGCTCTGTCCTCGACTTCTCCCCCAAGTGTAGCAGCTCTCCGCCGGCCAGCGGCATTTCAATCCCCCGCTCTGCCCGGCCCTCTCCACACAACGCTCTGAAGCCATCGGTGATGTCAGGATGATCTCAACGCTGATAGGCTACAGCGACTTAGCGTCAAGCGACTTTCTCGCTCGAGTAGAAAATGTTCAACTCATGCCTTCGCTCCATCCGACAGGAAATCGTGGCGCTTTGTGTCTTTGCATTGACTTTGTATGTAAATGCAGCGCCCACAAAGCTCACTTTGCTTTTGGTCTGTAAGCATCTTTACAAAGCTACAATCTCCTTGCTTGTTTAACGTAATGTCTGCAGTCTGTAGATAAGGATGAATCAAGTTCACCAGTTCATGGGTGCCACAAACAGGAGTCACCAAGTATTGTAGAAAGTCAGACCCACACAATGCTGAACCAGAACCAAAGACACTATCATAAAATACAGTCTGCATTATCATCTCTAATTCAAATAAGCAAACATCTCATTTCCTCTAGCTCATGTTAACTGTGAATGAAATGTAATCTGCGTTCAATAATTTGAACATTTTTCAGTTACCTAGCCAGGTAAAACTCCCAAATTCCAGAGTGAAAACAAATGGCGTGCTTATTGTAAAACACAGGCGAGCCAACACTAGACAAAAGGAATACACACACTTAAATACCCAAGAGAGGTGGAGGAAACGAGACACAGTGGAAACAAAAATCAACTCAAGGACAGGAAGTGAACTGACAAAGACCCACGAGGAAGGATTTAACAAAAGAAAACATGAAATCACCAAACTCACAACCAAAACCAGGACATCCAGGGGTTAAAGTAGTTTTCATCAGAATTTGATAAACGCCTGTTTGTCTCATGTCCACATTCTCACCAAACACTTCCTATTCAGCTCAGTCAGGAGAGACTTAAATGAAAAGAGGCTTAAAGAGGAATTAAAAGGAAAAGGAACAGGAGAGTTTAAGAAATGTGAGAGGGATGTATGGCCTACCTGGTGGAGGGGCTGTGACCACAGAGGCCAGAACCAGAATGGATGTGAAGGGCTCAGTGGGATCACTGAAGACTGCTTGATCCACCAGCTGCTGGAGCGAGAGAGGGAGGGAGGCCTGGAGCTGGAGTGATGCTGCAGTCTTTTATCTGGTCGGGGTCCTCCAGGAGAGAAAAGACAGTTTGAAAGTCTGACAGCAACAATATGATTGGCTCACAGAGGTTGTGGCAAATTCTGATTGGTTTAACTGAAAGAATGAACGCCCTCAATCTAATGACGGAGTTGGAAGCAGAAAAAAGGAAGAGAGGGGGCGGGGGAGAAATAGAGTCAGCATGAACGATGTCTTCCTGATTCAACTTCTGCTGAGTTTCCTTAATCTTAAAAAAAAAAGAGCTGCAAAGATAAAATGAGGAACCAGCAGATCTCAGAGCAGTAAAATATCATCTTATCTGTGTTCTTCAGCAGCTGCTACAGTATCACCATATTGCACCAAGAAATTCTGAGAAACTGAAATCTAAAACAGACTAAAAGTCACTATGAGGAAGTGA
The DNA here is from genome assembly GCF_014851395.1 of Micropterus salmoides. Taxonomy (NCBI): domain Eukaryota; kingdom Metazoa; phylum Chordata; class Actinopteri; order Centrarchiformes; family Centrarchidae; genus Micropterus; species Micropterus salmoides. Next base: position 4,381,351 of record NW_024043372.1, read on the forward strand.
CATCATCCTAACCACAGGAAGTTGCTGCAGAGTCTCTCTACTAAAGCACTAGTTTAGAAACTCAGACAGTTCTGAGCACGAGAACAAGAGACAGAAGAAGGAGAGACTCAGAGAATCATGATGGTTGAGTTCAAATGGATTTCTTTATTTCTTCCAGCGGTGCTTCAGTTTACAGGTAAGAATACATATATCACATATATAAATGGAAGGCACATTGTAAAAAATAACTTGATCAATATATTAAAGATTCTTTATTAGCTACATTTGATTTAACTAAGAAAACCAAATCTGTTGTTTCTAATGTGGTGAGTTTAGTGAACTCTTGGAAACTAAGGATAAAGAAATAATCGTCACTAACTATGAACATAACAGACATTTTCTCATTTCACTTTATTTTTCATCATTTTCTCAACAGCAGCAGCTGAAAATCTTCCCCTCTCCTTCACTGTCAGAGTTGGAGATGACGTCACTTTGCCTTGTGAAAATGTGAAAGACGGTCAGAAAAACTGTGAATATACTATATGGCTCTTCAGTGGTTCAGGGAGCAGATCAGCAGTAGCGCTGTTTGAACATGGACAGATTCACAATGAAGCCAAATCTAAATCAGACAGACTGAGTGTTACAGAGAACTGTTCTCTGGTTATAAAGAAGGTCACAGTCGAGGATGTTGGTCGTTATTACTGTCAGCAGTTCAAATCAAAACAACAAGTTCCAGACTCTCATGTTTATCTGTCTGTTATTACCAGTGAGTATTTCCATCATAATGTTTTCAGCTCAAACTGTCTTGTTAGAACAATATACTGAAACATTACAATAATTATGATCACAGTGATGAAGTTAACTTTACTCTTGTTGTCTTTCTCTCACAATATCTCCATCTTCACCAGTGACTGAACGTAAGGACGCTGATGAGGTGACGTTAACCTGCTCTGTGTCGACACGTGAACAGTTCTGTAGTCACACAGTGAAGTGGCTGTATGAGGGTAAAGATGTGGACAAAGATAAAGACATGAAGACATCACAGTCTGTCTGCTACGCCGCTGTGTCTTTCCCGGATTCTCATTTTAGTTACAAATCAAAGTCTAACTTGAAGTGTGAAGTGACAGATGGTTACTCTGGAAAAGTGCAGCTGTTCACCTTCAGCCCTCAGTCCTCAGGTGAGAAAACAGGTGAGAATATGCTGAGCTGGTGTGCGTTTCCCGAACAACCACGTAAGGTAACGTTGAACTATGTTGGTACGATGCATCGTTCATGAAATCAATAATATAAATAATATAACCTAATCATTTTATTTAGCCTAAATATAGGCTATAACTGAAGAACTATTAGCGATTACAAGACATTTAGTGAAATAGGTTTAGTATCTTTGTGTCAACACTGTAACACTATTATGAATCCCTTGGCATCTGACATCTAGGTTTTGAGAACAGCTCAGTGCGCTAAGTGTCTGAGCTTACGCATGTTCTCTATTGAGACAGATACGACTCCCGTGAGTTCTCTATTTATCTTTGTTATAAAGGCAACGAAAACTCTCAGGGATTTATTCATTACAGTACTTTCATGGATTTTATGCTGTCCCTTTTTATGTTTGTAATGAAGACTAGAGAACACCCATCTTCCCCAGAGGCCCAGAAACGTATACATGTAGGTAATATTAAAAGTCTTGTCTTTACATTCTCCGTTTTGTCCTTTTAACCTTTGTACTGGGTGACTAATATTAAATTAAGTTATTGTGAGCAGACGGGTAATCTGTGAGAAAAACACCTGCTGTTTGTAGATGGTCTACACTGAGATACTTAGTAGCCTACTGAATCAATGCAACCCTACCCATGACCCCACAAATACATTTAAAAGTACTTTTACAACTACATTTTTTTAAATTGATCTTAAACATGTTTGTACAGCAGGATTATCTAACATTCCCTGCTTAAAACACATCACATCCACCTCCTAACACTGCATTTTCTGCTCTCTGTGACGTAGTCACCGTGAACTAAGCTTCTAACCACAGGTCAGGAGCTGTAGTTCCAACTATGCAACTTAACAACAGTTGGTGCGAACGTTCGTCTGAACTATGGTTTCAGGGAACACCTGCGTCGCTTAACGATGGTTCGTACCGCGTAAGTTACCAACTTAGTTACCTCCGTAGTTCCAACTAGGGTTTTAGGAAACAGTTGCGTCGCAACTGCAAAGTTCCAACCAAGGAAGTTGCTACCGCAGTCAGCAACGATGCTTTTGGGAAACACACCCTGTTCAAGATGATTAAAACCACCAAAACATTTGTTTATTTGATGACTTTTCACAGTGATGAACTTTACTCTTGTTTTCTTTCTCTCGCAATATCTCTGACATCTAAACCAGCAACAACAACAACAACTAAACCAACAACAACTAAACCAGCAACAACAACAACTAAACCAACAACTAAACCAGCAACAACCACAACTAAACCAACAACAACTAAACCAACAACATCTAAACCAGCAACAACTAAACCAGAAACAACAACAACAACAACAACTAAACCAGCAACAACTAAACCAGCAACAACAACAACAACAACAACTAAACCAGCAACAACAACAACAACAACAACAACTAAACCACCAACAACAACTAAACCAGCAACAACAACAACAAAACCAGCAACAACAACAACAACAACAACTAAACCACCAACAACAACTAAACCAGCAACAACAACAACAAAAACAACAACAACAACTGAACCACCAGCAACAACAACTGAAAACACAAATTCAACAACCAATGGTGCTTCAACAAAACTACAAGGTAGTAACTCATCTTTCTCTGGAGTCTCTCTGTCTTCCTGTCAGCCTCTTTCTCTTCCTGTACCGAACTTCATTATTTTGTTCATGTTTTTTTTGTTTGTTGTACAGGTTTAGTTTTTGGTGTTTTTTATGGCAAATGATAAAAGCTTCTTTAATTAGGTCACATTTTTAGAAAAGACAAAACTGGCCATTCATCATAGTAAAATACAGAAAATAGGAAGTGATCAAGAAATTATTATTCATTAATTTATTTAGGGCTGACCCCACATAGTCAAAGGTTTGATGCTTCGATGGCCGGAGTCTGATTCGACTGTCAAACTTTGGATCAGTTATCACCATTGATAAACACACATAGAATATTATATTTTTTTAAATAATACTTGAAAAAGACCCGCAAGGAACCGCAACGTGCATGCATTTGTAGGCCGCACGGCACGCATGAAAAACTCTGCATAAGACCGGTGAAAGGCCGGCGAGCAGAGCTGAGAGGAAATGATCAACAGCAAGCCTCAGTTTATCTGTAACGTTAAATGTACAATGTAAGTTACACTGACTAATGATGATAGAGGCTGCAATCCCCCACAATCGCCGTGCACAAACACACACTGATTCCACTATCAGTCGACTTTGGGCAAGACTTGACAATTCTGATTGGACCATGTCAATCGTTAGTTGGGGACAGCCCTAAATTCATTATTGATTCTCTCTCTCTCAATTTTCAAATTTCAGTTTCAAAGTGGCTTGATTGGCATAAAAGAATAATGTTCATATTACCAAAGCAACAGTAAAAGAAAACAAACAAAGAACCATAACAATAATAACATTGTCGCTATAGTAACGGTATGATGGTTTCATATTTGTGTTCCTCTGGTTGTCTTCAGGTTTTGACATGTACGTGTATATTTAGCTGCAATTATTTCACATCTTTGTGTTTCACCTAGTAGGTATGGAAGTTTTCCTTTATAGGTTTCAGTAATTTGTAGTTTCTCTAGATCTTTGTGTTTTTCACATGTTGTGAGGAAGTGTTGTTCATTTTCTATTTCCTGTGGTGTACAAAGTGAGCAGATCCTTTCCTCTCTAGGAAGCCAGGTTTGTCTCTGGCGGCCCGTCTCGATGGCCAGGTTCTGATCACTGAGTCTGTACGTGATTGTAGAATTTGGTAGCTCTTTATTGGATTTGGATCACTGAGTATTGGCCTAGTATGAAAAGATTCAGTTGGGTGTTTCTCCCATTTTACAAACCTAGACCTGAGTGGACCCCATATTTACCTCCCATAAAGGGAAGTTGGTTCCAGGACCGATTTGAAAATCTTTAGCCAGATCTTTATTGGTATATCATTTTTTATATTTCTTCAGATGGCATAGAAAGCTCTCCTTGCTTTGTCCCACAGATCTTTCACAGCCATGTTGAAGTTTCCTGTTGTGCTCATGACGTTTTCAGAAAAAGTGACAAAGCATAGTTATTTGGGAGACGCTCCAGGTGCGTCTCTATGAGTAGCTCCCTGATATCCGGATCTGTATGAGACGCTCTGGGGCATCTCGTACATACTGGAAGTGCTAGCTAGATAGCTACGTTCAAGTTAAAGGTGTTGACGGGCCCCTGAAGCCCCCTACCCTTACCATAACCATCAGAAATGTTTGAGCCTAAACCTAAGTCACTGACTTTATGCATGTCGACCAGCTAAAGTGCAATTTATACTTCTGCATCAAATCGGCAGCGTAACCTTTGCGTAGCCCTGTACGTCGTTGCCTACTCTGTAGCCTGACGTGCACCTACCCAAAAATGTAACTACACGTCGAGGCGACACGGACCGTAAGCACTGTGATTGGTCGGCTGGGTATCCTTGTAATGCCGCCGAGCTGATCGGAAGTGACCCGTGCTTTGGAGTAAATTTTACTAGAGGCCAAACCAGCGGCTGTAACACGGTGGATCAATATATTTGACCCTCACAATCCAGCGAAGTGACTCGTTTCACTATCAGAATGTGATCCAATCCTGTCAACAACATTTTAAAAGTCTACAACAGCCGCACGTATACAAATTAGCCCCATTCACGTTAGCGGAGGGCTAAGCTGGAAGTTAGCCTGCTCGGCCGGCAAAAGTCGACACAGTGGACGCTGTGGCACTACCGCCTACAGCTGTGCACATCGTCCGCAATGTGCACAGCTGTAGGGTTAGCCGCCTTTGTGTTGCTGTGACATAGCAAACGGTGGCGTTGTATATGGACGCTGAAGGGTACATTAGCATCAAATAATTAAGCTTTGTCACGTTGTCTCACAGCGTTGGTAATGACGCACTGAGATGAGAACGTGTTGGTGCTTTGGGTTTTATACATATATTGAAGACAGTTAGAATGCATTGGTTTTATGATGTCATATGTTTTCCCTCCAACAACACACTCAATAAGTTTAAAGAATAAGCCATCTCTCTCTCTCTCTCTCTCTCTCTCTCTCTCTCCTCTTCTGAGTCTAAAGTCTGAATGTCAGAGTGACGCTCGGCTGTGGGTGGAGATATTCTCTTCAGTCAGACGTGTTCACACAACACAAAATAACAAAATCACCAATAAGATGTCCTGTTTTATTGTCTTTCCAGGTTGGTGGTGGTTTGTGGGAGTTGCAGCTCTTTTATTAACTGTTGTTATTGTTGTTGCTCTCATCAGATGGAAGAAAACTAAAGGTGAGAGCAACCACAGATATTATAAACAAGAAGTTTTGATGAACCTGGATTTTTATTGTTGAAGCTAAAGTCGACTCTCTTTTGTCTCTTCAGGAAAAAAACCCCAGATGGATGAAAACACTGTGAGTTTTACGGCTGAGTAATCAAATGTTTCTACAGTTATGACAGAGCTGAATCAGCTGCTCTCTGACAGAGTCATCCAAATCTAAACAGCCTTCACAGAGCCAGTGTTTGACCACATGGAAGTAGACTCTGTTTGTTTGTTGTTTTCAGGGACGGAGCTTAAACCCTGCAGTGAGTCCAGAAAGCAGTCAGGACACGGTGAGATCTCACACTACACCCAGGACAAAGTTACACTCACTGTTTTTAGATTTGTTGTTCAAAATGTAGCTCTATGAGACACACAGTGACTCTTGAATCTAAGTTCTTTCTGCAAGAGAAGAAGTGGGGAGTCTGATGATGCAGCTGGACGACACCAGAACAGACCAGAACACAATCAAGTCCACATGTTACTGAGCAGCCATTATGTTGTCTTCTCTGTGTAGGCTGATCCTGAAGATGGTGTTTCCTACGCCTCCATCAGCTACACCAGGAAGACCAACAGTAAAGGCCGGGTAAGCTGTCTGATTGGTTCTAGTGATGATGGCAGTGAATGAAAACACTTCTCTCATTTAATGTTGTGTAATTTCTGTGTTGTGCTGTTTGTCTCTTTTCCAGGTTCTGGGTAAAGATGGTGATGATGAAGATATACAGTGACCTACAGCAGCGTGAAAGCTTCCTCTTCTTCTGCTGGAGCCTCAGCTGATCCCAGCGACCTCTACGCCACCGTCAACAAACCAAACAAATAAGAGACCACAGTGTAGTTACAGCTCATATCATTACAGGTAATTTACACTGAGAACTGATAAATGTTTTATTATTTGAATTATTTTATGATAATATATGGGACATTTAGCTTGATGAACTTGCTGTCAGGCACTTTAATGTTCTAGTGCTGTGTTGTAGTTAAACATGTATTAGTTTTTACTGTTATTTCTGTATCAGCTGTTATTGTTTGATATGCAGTCATTTTAACATCTATATCTCTGTTCAGGTTATTTTTATGTTCCTGTATGAAAGTAATTAAAGCGAACTAAGAGGAAGTGGGACAACGCTCATCTTGACTGAGTCGCTTCTGAGAGTCAAAATAAACAGGGTTTAACACCTCCACAGCTCTTCACACCTTTAATTTCCTCTTCTTCTATTTAGAAGGTGAAACACGTCACTGTCACAAATACAAAGTGTGAACTTGAGGCTCAGTGTGAATCTAAATATAGTTTATTTGTAACTGTCATGCTTCAGAGGAAACTGGCAGTGGTGCGGCACGTGCTGCAGTTTATTTTTCAGTGTTTGATCCACATCCATCAACCTACGAACGCTTTTTCATTTCCCCAGTATCTCCAGACAGAGAACATTTAGGGGAATCACGTTCTTTCAGGCTCTTTCAGAGGTGCGTCAAGCAGACTACAGACTCTTTTAATGTTGTTCAGAATTTTTCAAAGTAAAAGCTCAGTTCAACGCCAAAAAGCTTCTTGTGCTTTTATTTTGTAGACAAAACCCCTAAATAGGAAGTGATTATGTGAGTAACTGTTGCTGTCATGACTGAGATCTATTTCAGCACCGCTATCAAAGCATTTATTTATTTATATTATTTCTGCTATGAAAGCACCATAATCTGGCAGCGGGCCAGATATTATTGCTGGCGGGTAGTTTTGGGTCCATAACCACAGAGAGAATGAATGTGTTTCTCTTGTCAGTGTTTGTATAAACTTTATCTAATGTGTGGTTTATAATGGACTGTGGTGCAGAAACAGTGACAGTGTTTCACACTCTCGGCTCACATTTTCCATGTTGTCTGTCAGTGGCCAAGTCACAATAACATCTGGTTTTACTGAATAATTAAGTAAATATAATTTCTTAATCCCCGCGACCCTGTACGCAGGATAAGCAGTTGATGATGGATGGATGGATAATTTCTTTATAAATATACTGAAACCTCATTTCTTGACTGGCCACTCTCTGCTGTCTCATACCGCATTCAGACCAAACGCGAATTTTCACCTCGCGACGCTTTCCTCACGTGAGTACATTGTGTTCACACAACGCGAGAAGGCGAATTTAACGCGATAACGTGAATAAAAACAACTCGCCATTACTACAGTTGTATGAACCCAAAGTAACATTTTGATGTGATTAAATAGCAATAAACGGATCAAACTGATGCTGAAATAACTACAATCTGATGCAGTTTTGTTAAACATATGAACTAACAACACTGGAACCGGATGTGCACGGAAGCTAACTGCTGAGACGCTCGAGTGAAGATGAATCAACGCTGTAATCATAAAAACTAAAGTAAAGCTAATTTAATAAAAGCAGAGCTCCTCCCTCGAGCAAACGGCGTAGTTGTCAGAGGAAAACCCAGTCCGACCACAGGTGTTTATTTGTCCGAAACCGCTGCTCTCTGCTCCTCTAGCCCAAGTTTAGCAGCTCTCAGCCGGCCTGCAGACTTTCAATCGGCCGCTCTGCCTGGCCCTCTCCACACATCGCTCTGAAGCTGTCGGTGACGAACGGACAATCTCAACGTTGATAGGCTATCGCGACTCAGCGTCATGTGAATTCCTTCGCGTTGCCGGCACCGCCCCCTTCACTCCGCCCGACAGGAAATCGCGGCTCTACGCATCTTTTCATTCGCTTTGAATGTAAACTCACCGCCTCTAACGCTCGCTTCTCTTTTGGTCTGAAAGCAACATCAGAAGAATGTCAGACACCGTAGTATGGAACGCTAAAAGGCTCTCAATACGCCACTTTCCTACCTCGTTTTGTTAAAAAAACTGCGTAAAAAGCGCTGTTTGAACGGCCAGGACGCCGCTTTTTACGCAGCCAAAAAGCAAAACGGCGTAAAAAGCGCCGTGGAATTGTGTAAACAACGACGCATTTTTCGTCGGTCTGGAGGCGGCGAAAAAAACGTCGCTCTATGTGCTCATGTAACGCCGCTTTTTACGGGGCTCAGTGTCCCCAATGACGCGCATCATAACGCGTTACAAGACGCGTAGTGTTAGATGATAATGAGCTCCACCCTGTCTTTTCCAAAGCCAATCAGTTTGAACTGTTATCACCCAATCAGTAAATAATAAAATTGCTGCCTTACAAATAGATTTTCTATGGGTCGCAGGTTCGCGCCCCGCTCGCATCTTGTTCATTGGGGGAGGCTTTTCTGTTACAATGGCAATCGGTAAACTGAAGTTGTAAGCACACAAACCTAACCTCTATTTTACCGACTGAGCTTACTATGAGGTAAATAACAAGAACAGACCACATTAATCCAACCCAACACAAGGATGAGCTTCCCTACCTTAGCTGATAAAGTGATTCAATACGCTCAATGCTGAAATCGCTGCCTTACAAATAGATTTTCTATGGGTCGCAGGTTCGTGCCCCGTTCGCATCTTGTTCATTGCGGGAGGTTTTTCTGTTTTCTGTTATAATAGCAATCGGTAAACTGAAGTTATAAACACACAAACCTTACTGTGTTTTCCTCTATTTTATTAACCTAATAGAACCAATCCAATATTAATGTACCGACTGAGCTTACTATGAGGTGCAACGTCTGCAGGCTTGAGAAAGGAGGATGGTTGGTGTGTGCAACTGACTGTTCAGCAAATGCACAACAAATACAAGCTTTGAATCTGCAGGGCCCTGTTTCAGAAAGTGGGTTTAGTGAAAACTCTGAGTAAATTGAGCCCGAGATGAAGGAAACTCTTTTCGGTTTCAGAGAGCGAGATCAGATTAACTGTAGGTCTGTAACCCCGGCAACCTAACCTGCTCGGGAGGAGGTTTACTTCAACTAACGCTGAGTTTCTCTCCGACTCCTCTCCTGCGGTGTGACAAAAGTGACATTTCCTCATTCATACTGTCGATATCAAAGCACATATTGGAACACAGTTACGTCTTTAGAAACATCGAAATCATCTTTTTTAAAAACAATCTTTTTAAAAAAAACGTCATGTTCAACTCTGACAAAATATGAAATGAGCAAGATTTTATTAATGGAACATAGACGTCTAAAACTTCACACTCAGTTAGACACATTTTAAATTGCAAAAAATCATTAATAGGTATAGGCCTACTGAGTCGGACTGTGGCTTTACAATCACAGGTCCATGAGGAGCCTAAAATGTGTCTAATCTGTTCGATTAATATTTTCATCTTACGTTATTGTCACTGGCATTTAGTCCCGTCAGGTTCCAGCTGAATAAACAGGCCTGTAGCTGTTTAAAATGAATGAACAGGCTGGAGGAGAATTCGAGCACTTTATTATTCATTAAGGAAATTCCAGTCTGCTAAATGATGAATCAGCAACGCTGTATGAAATGTAATATTGTTAACGTATCAATCATGCGTTTTATAGCCAATCATGGTCCGCGTTGGCACGCATTCATTTTTCTAGCTCCACCCGATTAAAATAGAGGCTCTGCCTTTATTTACCCGTTGCCATGGTGAATTGTAGTATCGGAGCTCCATTGATGGCTTTTTTCCATCCCCACGCACGCGCTTCCATCAGGCTCAACATACTCTTTTGAATTGAGACACAGCTTATTCTGATCGGCCTTTCTGAAATGTAAAACTCAGAGTTTGACAGCTCAGAGTTCGTCAACCCAGAGTTCAGGTTTACAACTCAGTTTGTTGAACCTGCTTTCTGAAACAGGGCCCAGGTCTTGGCAACACAGCAGAACGGGCGATCAGACCAAGGAAGCAGAAAAGCAAGTGTGTTCCTACATGATGCGTATATCTGACATCTCACATATGAACACAGTTGACTCACCAGCTCTTCAAATCAATCAACAGTTGCTGCATCTACACTTAATGAACCAGCAAGGATTCATTTTAGAATGGTTAGGCCTTTTTAAATGTAGTTTTCCTAAACTGGTCACTAAGTGTCTGGGCTTGTTCTGAAAAAGTCCTCCATCTTTAGAAAGGTGATTTCAGTAGCCAACATATCTTTAAACATTCTCTAAAAACTGGTAAAAATAAACCTCCTTGAGTTTTAATTGAGAAATTAATGAACAGAAAACCACCAAAATTAATTTCAAAGAATAAAGACAGCGTTTCACTTCCTTTAACTGTTTAATTAACTGTTAAAATGTTCTTCTGTTGACCTTTTTCATCAAGTTTATCATTTCAAGCAACACAGTCTCACTCCCTACTCGTCAAATGTCTGACGCATGGTCAAGGCCCTTTGTCGTCGCTTTTTAAAGACTTGGGTAGCCCTTTTGCATCAATTATTGACGTTTAAGGACCCACAGTCAAGTTAGCAACGCTTAGCAACAATAAATATGCAATATCCGGTTACACTTTCAAGAAAACGTAACGTTGCGATACATTGCCATGTTGAATCGCGCATAATTAAAGTCGTGAAACGTTGCAGTTTCGTTAGGTTTAGGCACAGAAAGTACTTGGTTGGGTTTAGGCAACAAAACTACTTGGTTAAGGTTAGGAAAAGATCATGGTTTGGGTTAAAATAGCTATGTATGTCAATTAAGACTTAAGTTAACTAACGTTAATGTCAATTTACCTCACTCGCCTAAATAAAAACATTTAATGTTTTGTTTCGCACGGGACACAAACCCAGTTCTCCTGCTTCAAGGTTCTGGCCCTCTATCCACCCCAATCACCTCCTTACTTTGTCTTTTCTCAGGGCAAACAGGGCTTCCCTCAATACGTCGAACTATGACGTCAAAGGGATCCCTAGTGCGTCACAAACTGACGATTATGGCTCTTGACCAAGCGTCCATATGTGACGACTTGGGAGTGAGACCGGGTTGTTTCAAGCCTGAAATATTTAATTTCATGGGTAATGAATCTAGAATATATAAAAGTTTCACCTTTTGAAAAAAATGTAAAAATAAATGAAATTTCCACTACATTATAATTGTATGAGATGCACCTGTAGATTACTTGACATTTTAGGTGGCAAGTTTTGAACAACTCCATCCTTGATTAGGAGAGTGCCCTTCTTTATTTTTGTAACACAGCAGATGGAAATGAGCACAGACTCACATTTCTTTTAGCCAAATATTCAAATATGTGCTTAAAATTATGAAGTGGATGGAGACCCAGCTGTGGTAGGGCTGCGTCTTTCCGTGGGACAGGAAGTCCCAATGTCATGAAGATTACTGAAAAGATAATCAGATATGCTCTTCGAAAGTTGTACCACACCAGGTTTCAAGGTACATCATGTAGGAACACACCTGCCTCCAGTGGTCTGATCGTCTGTGCTGCTGCATCCAAACCAAGAATGTCCTGAAGGAAGTAATTTCTCTAGAAATTAAAATATACAAGAATGCATGTGTACTGTAGCCAAATCCTTAAAACGTCTAATTTATTGGTAGTTTGTGAGTGCCACCTAGTGGAGGTCTTGCATTATATTTGGATTGTGCTGAATTAGTTCTAATTTGTTAATAAAAGTAGGGGGAAACACAGACGTTATTTACTTAAAATGTAGCTACAACACAGCGTTTCATTTTGCAAAATGAAAGTCCTTGGTTTTAATTTTTGGAGGTTAGTATACTCATTTTACCAGGAGCGAGTTAGGACCTTCCACAAATGATAACCTGTTCAATGGGGACGTGAACCTGCAGCCTGCCTCATAGAGCAAACTTCTCACTATGACTGTATAAGCTACAATTTATCTGTCTACCGTCAATATTTCCAAACAGTGACATTGTCTAACAAATTTATAAAGGGCATAGTGGCAAGGCAAGTTTATTTATAAAGCACAATGCATACAAAGTGGAAATTCAAAGTGCTTTAGAAAAAATCAGATGAAAGAACACCAAGAATGTGCGTTAAAAGAACATAGAGAAATAAAAGATTAAAGTGGGCCTACTATAAAAATAAATAAAATATGCCTAAAGGATAAGAAAATCTACAGCATTCTGGATTCTGAGTGGAAAATTAAGTGGTTAATTAAGTGATTGCCGTTTCTTTAGATAAACGATATACAACACAATAGTAGGTAGTTTCGTATAGCTTAATGGGTGCAACAATTTTGCAGGTCAAATCTTACATTGCCGTGATTTAATTAGGACCAAAGTAAGATCCCATCTCTCTAACTATAGACAACTCAAAAGGTCTGGAGTGGTTTTCTTATGTGTCTGTGGCTTGCTTACAGACAACAGAGAGGTTTTGTAGTTCCTTCAACACACAACATAATAAATTTTAGGCCTATATTAAATATAATATACAATGAAACAATTTCTACATTTATACACATAAGCTATAAACATATAGGCCTACGTATGCTATACACCCCGAACATGTATTGTATTGTATTGAAGAGTCCATCTTGACTGCGTTAGTGCACCAAGCACCATCGATGTAAAGCATTTGCTGAACAGTCAGTTGCACACACCAACCATCCTCCTTTCTCAAGCCTGCAGACGTTGCACCTCATAGTAAGCTCAGTCGGTACATTAATATTGGACTGGTTCTATTAGGTCAATAAAATAGAGGTTAGGTTTGTGTGCTTACATGCCATTGCCATTGTAACAGAAAAGCCTCCCCCAATGAACAAGATGCGAGCGGGGCGCGAACCTGCGACCCATAGAAAATCTATTTGTAAGGCAGCGATTTTATTATTTACTGATTGGGTGATAACAGTTCAAACTGATTGCTTTGGAAAAGACAGGGTGGAGCTCATTATCATCTAACACTACGCATCTTGTAACGCGTTATGATGCGCACCATTGGGGACACTGAGCCCCGTAAAAAGCGGAGTTACATGAGCACATATAGCGACGTTTTTTCGCCGCCTCCAGACCGACGAAAAATGCGTCGTTGTTTACACAATTCCACGCCGCTTTTTATGGCATTTTGCTTTTTGGCGCTTTTTACGCAGTTTTTTTAACAAAACGAGGTAGGAAAGTGGCGTATTGTGAGCCTTTTAGCGTTCCATACCGTAGCTACGCTCTGAAAGGGTAGGGGGCAGTGGTAGGCTGCACAGATGGTTGCAATTCACAACCCTCACCACTAGATGCCACTAAATCTTACACACTGAACCTTTAAGAAGTCTTACACACTTCTCTGCGCTTCTATTTCAGCATTTACCAAATCTCCATAGTGACGGTGTCTGCCCCCCCGACCATTTACATCAATTAAATGAAAGCTAAACTGAAGAGGAGCTGTGCATAAAAACCTAATAAAATTAAACTGCTGCAATAGTACAAAAAATAGGATAATTAAATGTGGACTCTCAAACATCAGATTTCTCTCATCTTAATGTGAACTAGTGAATGAATTAATATCAGATTATATGATTGATTTATTTTGTCTGACCAGTAGATCAGTTAGGTCTTCTGACCA
>NW_024043372.1:4395721-4414989 GCF_014851395.1 Micropterus salmoides
AAATATTCTGTAACTACGGAATAGACCATCTGCTTCATGTTTACACCGGCAAGCTTATTCCATTGTACGTACAGCCACTAGATGTACGTTTTCAGTTGTTTTTATGTAGACGGAGATCAACTCTAATATGCTGGTGTGGACGGAGATTGTATTCTTTTTAATTCTCTGTTAGTAGTGTGAATCGAGCCCAGCTTTAACCAGGAGAGGTTTGTGTTCCTATGTTTGATCAGACTGATCTCAGTATAAGTGTGAATTTCTCTCAGTTTGAAACATTTTTAACTTAACAATCTGCTTTGTGTTCAGTCTAAACACACTCATAAACATGTTGAAAATTAATAACACAACTAATAAAATTACTTAAATAAAAAAACACCACTAGAAAGAATCTCACCAATGAATGGCACGTAGATCTCAGAATAAATCGGATGTTTGAATTCCTCCTGTATGGGACACAGCGATAGCCGTCGGTCTTGGTCACAGAAGTTTGGAGGGTGATGTTGAAGCTGCCTCCTCTTTCTGAGACTGTGTATCAGCTGGAGGATGTTTCCAGAACGGTCCTGCCACTCTACTGTAGGTTTTGAAGAATTACCTTGGAAAACACACTCCAGTAGCACAGAGTCCTCTGTTCATTGAGTTTTGTGATGTATGGCCTTGGAGCTGCATCTGTGAACACAGTTTAAATAACTTATAAAGAACAATTGTTGGAGATGTATTACTGCAATGTTTTTGTTTACCCTTCTCTGCTTGTATAAGCCTATTTCAGTGGGAACAGAAAAAACTGAAAAGTACAACATAAGCCTTTATTACACACCCCAGCCTTGTTTTATATACAACATAATTTAAACTATCATAACTAAAATATTTGGTAACTTATTACAACTGCTAACAGATGACAGATTATTGAGACAGCGTAATGATCCAAGTCCTTATAGATACCGCTATCAAAACTTTTCTATTATTTGGTAGAAAGACGAGACCCAACGGCAGCCAGAGCTGGAGGTGTTCGACTCGAAGAGAGATTTGGAGTCAATGTATTTTGTTTAATTGATGCGCAAAGTTGAGTTGCTACAGCATTGACATTGTGTCTGCGATGTGTGATAACATTCTATTGAGATGATGATATGACTTGTGATAAAAAAGTGTAAAGTAAAGTGCATAAACTCCCTGGTTGTTTTTAAAGAACAGGAATAGATTTGGATATTTTAAATATAACTGCATGCTGAGGTTGTGTAAAAGTTAGGGCTGACCCCGAAGAGTCGAAAATATTCCGCCTTGATAGGCGGAGCCTGATTCGATCGTCAATTTCACCGTTGAATCTTCGCAGTGGCGTAATGAAAATAGGACCATTTTGGCTATATGGGGGAGCTCAACATCTAATTTTACATAGAACTACCGGTTTTCTCTAATAAGTTAATAAACAGCCTTTTACAATATAAAATCGACATATAATGCTGTAAACAAAAATGTGTAAAGAAATAAGCTTATTAAAGTGCGTAAATAAATCCTAAATTATGGCCCTAATCGTTTAGGTAGGAGCGTCGTGCGCTTCAGCAGGTGTGGCAGACACACACACCTGGGACTCCCGGGACGTTCGGATCATTTATCACCATTGATGATCAACAAAAAGAATATTATATTGTTTTTAACAGTTGGCTACTGGATAAACCCGCCAGAAACCACGACATACATGCAATTATCGGCTGCACGGCACGCACAAGCAAAATCGACACAAGACCAGTGAATGGCAGGCGAGCAGAGAGAAAGTCAACAATAAGCCACAGTTCAGCTGGAAATGTACAGTGTAAGTTACAGTGAGTGATGAACAGAGGGTGCAGCTCTGCAGCTTCTCAAGATTAAAGCAGAGCAACTGTGCCTAATTCTGTCCAACTTTCGCCCATGGTGCAAAACGTCACCATGTCGCATGACAGTTAAACCTTGCCGGAACAAGGCAGCTGCAGTTGTCTGAATCTGGCAACAGCAGCGGTTTTACTCCGGCTGCATAAAGTTGGAACCACCTTTTGCCTGATCTTAGCTCACACACTCTACTGGAGCATCAGGTCAAAAAGTCAACTCGAACGCACCTATTGTCTGTAGTGAGTGGGTGTGACGCGGTTCTGTCCCTCGGAACAGCAACACAAAATAGGGGCGTTTGTGTCGCGGTCCAGGTCTTTCAGAACCGTTACATCACTAGTGGCGATCAATAACTGTTTAATGAAAGCACTTACCAACAACAAGCTGAACGTGGACTAGTTGTCTTGACCAAAGTGGAAAATCACAGGTGTAGATGCCACTGTCAGTCACCTTCGTATTGCTGATGAGGATGGAGGCGTTGCCGTACTTCAGATTGGGAAAATGTGAGACGCGACCTTCAAACTGCTCATCTTGATTTGGAAAGCCGAAAGGAAAGCTTCTACCATACATGAACACCACCTTTTGACCATCTTTCTTCCAGTTAAAGTGTTTTTCCACAGCGTCCTTGGTGCTGTAGGAACAGGGTAAAATAGCATCACTGCCTTCTTTCACGATCACTGGCCCTGAAAGATAAAAAGTATGTTTACAATGAATTCAGTTAAGTTAAGACAGACATATAGAAGTGTGTTGTTGGAACAATATATCTATTCATGGTATTACATGAAACTTTTCCTGTTCTTTGAACTTGTCAAGCACTTTGTCCTCCAGATATTTGCACTTACACTTTACCTTTTAATTGTTTCTCAGGCGTTTATTTTTTGTTTCTTTATTTAGAATCTTTATTTTTTCACAATAGTCCTTTAGCACAAACTTAAGACCTGCCTCAATATTGATAATAAATAACATTTATCTCTCTCTTTCTTTTTCCCAGGTGATGACGAACATCAGCACTGACTCGACACTTAGCACACTAATAAAAAGGAAGATGAAAAAGAACGACGATGAAAACACAGAACTTAAAGTCAAACGTGAATGAATAAATTAGAAAGTAAAAAGACAATAACAACAAACATGCATCTGGTGACCGATGTTGACAAGCAGCTATGTACAGCGTGCTAACCTCGACAACCCAGCTGTATTCTCACGTTAACATAGTTATCTTATTAGCAAGACTCCTTACATGCTTGCTTATACCTTATTTGAAGGTCTGTTATATAGAAAATAGCGAGTTCAACTAGGGGTCGACCAATAATCGGCTGGCTGATTATCGGCACCGATATTTACTGACTGTAGTGTGGAAGTAGCCAATGGAACGAGCGAGCCATCGAGCTGCAGCCCCTCCCCTTCTCTCTCAGCAGAGCACACACAGAGCGACTTCAAACCTTTTGGCATTATTAACAATAACGTTTACGCAGAGAAGATGAATTTGAGATTCTTTTTTTGTGACCAGCTACCGATAAACATATTTCTACATCAATGTGCATGCAAACCAGGTTTCACTATATGATTGTTTATTAGTTTAATTTAAATACATGCAAATATACTTTCTGTTGCCTTTTGTTTATTTACAATGTGTGCTTCCATGAGAGCTGACATTTTTGTGTGATGTCATTCATCTGCTACTGGTGAAGTCAGAGTACATATTTTTTCTCCAAGTTCACAAGTAGGAAATCTGACTTCAAGTAGCGTTCCACGATAGTTTTTCTAGTTGGATGTTTCAGAGTTACGAGTTGCCTTGAACGCAGCATAAGTGCAGCAAAACCAGCAGTTGAGTAAAAGACTGATACTGCATTAGCATATTTTAAGCTGCTCTGTCTCATCCAGCGCATGTGCTTGGTTTTACACAAGCACATGTGCTAGCTCGGCTAATAGCTAGTTTGTTATACGCTGAGATGCTTCGTACCGTAAAGTTTTGCAAATCCTTGTAAAATCAGCTGCTTGTTGACAGAAACCAGCTCCTCTCTACCAGCAGCAGCAGAGGGAGGAGGAGGACTGAGGAAAAACAGATACTGATGTCTACGCTCTGTCAGAAATATAAGTTTATTTTTCATGTACCATTTGTTTTCAGATTTTCAGAGATTTTCTGATCTTATATTGTTATTTTGCTGCTCTAAACTTTACTTTTGTTGCTGCTCTGCAAACAGCTAGTTATATAAAACATTAAATTCAATTACTCTACAGAAATTGGGCTATTCTTTTTTTTAAATGACATATTTTTTAAAAACCAATAGAGTATAGACAAAGAACAGAAGCAATAAATAGTATCAATAAATGTATCAATACAATCCTAACAATGTAAAATGATACAATATAAATGGCAGAGAAAGGGAGCGGGAACAAGCAAGCAAGCGGCTGCTCCAGTACCTCTGGGTTTAAGCCTTTTGAGCTCTGGCACCTTTAATGTGCGTTCTGTTTTTCTGGACTGCCCTTCTACACAAATAAATCCAAGATTTCAGCCAGCCTAATAGGGTAAGCCTAATGGATTTCCTTATTTACTATTTGATTTGGTAGCTACTAATGGTTCTGTTCGCCCTTTAAAACAAAGTGCAGGTACACCATGCGTTTTAAAAAGCCTAATTAATTACTTCATCATAATTATGAATCAATTATTTTCGGCGGGCAGCACATTTAATGCACTCTGGTACCAAATAATTTACTAATTAAGGACTGCCCTTAAGGTTAAACATGCAACTGCAACTCCCCCTACAACAGATTACTGACCCCACCGTCTTGACTGATCCCTACTGCCCCCCCCCTCCCATTTTTCTGGGGGCCAGAATCAGGGAATAAGACATCTGCTTTCAGTTAAGGTTGACATCTAGGTTGGCAGGTTTGTTGCTTACCTAGAGGGCCTCCTACAACCACTTCACAGCTCAGGCAGAGCCTAAACTGTATTATGAAAATATGTTACAGCTTTCAGATATTTCCTTCCAAGAATGAGACATTCCAGTCATGTCACTGACAACTAAATAAATCTAACCACTTTCAGTCCTTGTGCATTGCTTCACCGCCCCGCCAGTCTGATAAAGTTGTACCGTTAGCTGATCTTTCTTCTACTTGCATAACTCTGAACTTCAGGGTTGACAAGACAATTCAGCAAGAGGGACTTTTGTATGGCTTGGAGGACGAATGCTTTGTCGAGTACTTTAAATATAGTTAAACATAAGTGATCTTTTTCTTTGCTCTGTTTCCCATCTCTATAATATCTGATATCTGTGCGCTTTGTGATTATAAATTGAAGCGCACGTCTCAAAAGAAGAATAAAGGTTTTGCTGCCTCTGATTCAGAATGACATTAAGGCAGTTTCATTTTCCAAATCATATGCAGCTCCCTCTCACTGCTGATGATCTAATTCCTGTAAGCTATTACCCATGAACAAGACATAAGGTTTGAATTAGGCTCTCCTGTTTGTAATTCATTTCCAGGCACAACAGAGTACAGTTACTGAGTACTAGATGATTGAAGAGCTATGGTTCAGTCTCAACTACATTTTTGAAGTCTTGGTCTTGCTTTGTGTTTATTTTCATTTGAGCTTAGCTCGGTCACTAATGATGGATGAAACCGCTCATCAACCTGAAAGGTTTGACAGATGTGTTTTTTCTCTCCACATGATCTCCTTAATTTGCAGGCAGTTTATGGGGTAAAACTGGAGTTGTATGTAATCACACATTCAGTTTAAGCAGTGTTTTTACATTAAAACGAACTTTTTTCATTGCCTTATTTGATCTAAGATCTCAATTTTAAGTCAAAATTAGTTGTGACTTGAAATACTGGGTACTGAATTAAAATGGACAGGCTGAGACTGAATCCAGAGGGTGTACACTGCATCCCTGACTGATGGGGAAAATGTTTTACAAAGAAGAAAAAACATGTTAAATCAAGTGAAGTTAAGTTTTGAGACAAATAAACACCCTTAGTCGGACTGGATTATGCTCTGGCAACTCCGTTTACCTCTATGTCACATCTTTGTCTGAGGGAGAGTGTAGCCACGTTAATACGAAGATCAACGTGGAAAGAATCTCTGCAGATATGTCGCATTCGCTGATTCATACTGATCAAAAGTTTGCAGCATTATCCTGCAACCCTATGTGCTTTCACATAGCGGTCCGGCTTCATCGGAACCAGCAGCACACACAAACCACGCAAAGTTCTTTGTCTCTGTCTCATCTGGCACCAACTTTCCCAGCACAGAGGCGAATTAAGTCGGACGCCTTTTCCAGCTCCGTACCGCAGATAGGTTCAATACCCCCATGAAAAAAGGCAGCGTGAAAGCGGCTAATGTCTGGAGCTAATTACAAAAGTTGTACTTGGAGTGTTTTTAGCATTTTAATTTTAGCATTTTTAGCACTAGCTAACGTTAGCGCCACACCAAAAATCAACGCACATGAAAAGGAGGGTGAAGGGAAACTTAAAAAAACAAAGTTTGGGGTCCAGTCAGTGTCTGATCTACTGTCAAAACTTCTAATGGTCCGGCTGTCCTCCCCAGAGATCGAGGAGTATAATCATAGGCTGTATTAAAAAATGTTCATCCTACAAAAGCTGTGGCAGAGGGGTTCGGGCAGAACCAGGAGGCATTGTCTCCTATTATTTGTTAACATCCTAACTTTGATTGGATGGAAAACTTATTGCTTCAAATGCAACAAATAAACCTAATTAAAAATGTGCTGTTACCGTTAACGACTCCATGCAAGTAAGCATAGAAAAGGAGTGTTGAATAAAGATGGTTAAGCTGATTTCAGCTCTTGGTGTTTGTATGTGGGTGTTTTAATGGGAATGTGGATCTTATAGATCAATTTGAGAAGTACCTGTGACGTCGTTCCACATTTTATTTCATGTAATGTGGGGAACTGGTCTTGGTCTCGACTTGGTCTCAGCCCCTAAAAGTCTTGGTCTTGTCTCGGTCTCGATAAACTCTGGTCTTGGTCTTGACTTGGTCTCGGTTTGGGCGGTCTTGACCACAACACTACTGATGAGGAGGCCTAAGTTAAATGATGAAGCATGATTAAGAGTGAGCAGTGATGAGATTGTAAGTTTAGAAAACAATTTACTGTTATGTCTTAAGTACATTTAATAACAAAAATATAATTTTGCTTTCAATTTCACTCCGCCCTCTTCTTTAAGTTTGTATTTGACATAATACCATAATAATCTCAATTTAAAGTACTGAAACAAATATTATTATATATTTATTATTTTGGCCGGTAAAAATATGCTTGTTGGGTGGATTTTTTCCATCTACCTCCCACCTTGGCAGGCTTGCTAAAAAGTTTCTACCCCTGCGTAACGGATATCTAACTGTTTAATGAAAGTACTTACCAAAAACAAGCTGAATGTGGACCGGTTGTGGCATAAAACGTGGACTATAACAGGTGTAGTTTCCACTGTCGGCCACCGTCGTATTTCTGATGATGATGGAGATATTGCCGTACTTCCGTTCATCTTCAAAATAGGAGACACGACCTTTGAACTGCTCATATTGACCCGGATGGCCGTTATTAGAATGAAGGCCTGCATCATATCTGAACACGCTATTCTGACCATCTTTCCTCCACTCAAAGAGTTTGTTCTCAATGTCGTCCTTGGTGCTGAAGGAACAGGGTAAAATAACATCCCTGTCTTCTTTCATGATGATAATCACTGACCCTGGAAGATATAAATATGTATTAATCAGTATGTTTACAAATAATTCAATTAAGTTAAGACATACAGAAGTCTGTTGTCAGAACAACATCAACTCATGTTATAAACTTTTTCTGTTCGCTGTGGGCGGCGTTACTTTGCAGCATGCCAGATTTGAGCTTATTAGCTTTAAGAGCAACTGCTAGAAACATCTGCAAATACACAGTACAGTGTGTACGTTAACATAGCTATCCTTATTAGCAGTGATCCAGGCTTGCTTATAACTTATTTGAAGGTGTGTCTCAGAGATTGACAGCGTTGTGTTAAGATACACTCACCAGCCACTTTTTACAAATGTGTCAACGTCACTATAAAGTGCCTTTGATGTCCTCCTCAGAATCACTCAGTCATCATGAACACTTAGTAAACTAATTGAATTCTGAGATATTATAAATAACCAAATATTTACACTCATCAGTACAATGATTAGTCTCCAGAAATGTGTTTCCCTCATTTTATACCATTTTATTTGATTGTATGCATGTGATTTTTGCATGTCCCGTGTGCTGCTCTGCTAACTTCACTAAGTGTAATAAGTGGTTTAATTACACAAAATTAAAATAGTTTCTATTTGTAATTATAGTCCTTAGCATGTTCGTTCAGAAACAAGTCATTTTCATAGTTTATGTTTAATCTTCATTATAAAACTAAACATAACAAACAAAATGTTTTCACATATTATAAAATCTTTCTATGATTTTTTAGGAAAAGATGAGGACCAAATAGTTTTGTTTAAAAGTTTGAGTCTCAAAGGCACCTTATAGTGATATTGACCAAAATAGCTAATCAGCCAATCACATGGCAGCATCTCAATGCATAAATTTAGACATGTGGGCGTGGCCAAGACAAGTTTAAACCGAGCATCAGAATGGGGAAGAAACGGGATTTTAGTGACTTTGAACGTGGCATGGTTGTTGGTGCCCTGCGGGCTGGTTTGAGTCTTTCAGCAAGCTGCTAAAATACAACCTGACTGAGTAAATAATGAGAAAGACTTTCACAAAGATCCCGAACACGTTTATATTAACATGGAGGTCAATCCACAGCTTTGGATCTAAATTTAAAATGTGAGAAATTAAGCCAGAGAGAGAGGGGGGGGGAACAATGGAATATTTTTTTCTGGTTCTTATTTATTGACAATTTGCTAAAAAGTATCAAGAAAACAGGATATCAGTTAAAACAGAAATAGGAGGCGTCCTTAACTTTCAGAAGGAGCTTAACCTATGTGTTTGACTGGGTTTTGTTAATTTGTTGAGATGATCATAGAAAATATTTTCTAGTATTCATTAAAAGTGAAATAAAATACTGTTACAACCCAAAAAATACAACATAGGGTCTAAAATTGTGTGCTTCATTTTAATCTTAATTTAAAATGTGAGAAATGAAGCGCGAGAGAGAGAATCAACCTTTTCTGCCTCTTATTTATTTATTTATTATTATTATTTAATTCTCAATTCTAACCCGGAGGTAGCAATGAAGAGTCTATATTTGATCATAAAAAGCCTATATCAGTGATGTTTCCCAACAATTAATCAGGTTCGGCACAAGAAGCTCTTCTCGATAAAGTTTCTCTCTGCAGGACGCTCCTAAAAATAACGTAAACATAATTATAATGCGAAAGACAGGTTATAGCCGAGGCTGCATACAGATGGGCAACAGAGGTAATTCATATGGATGTGTGGAAATAATCAGGATATTGATTACCAGTCTAAGTAACAGTTAAGTCGTTTTCTTACCGTGTTCATCAGCAAACGTTGTTCCAGACCGAGTCAGGAGACAGAGACACGCGAGAGGAAGAAGCTTCATGGTTGTTGAAGTCATCACTGTGACTTAACTGTAACGCCACTAACGGGACAATTATTGATTAGATGCTCACAGCGTGTTTAAGCGCGTTCCCGTTAAGTCCGTGAGAGCTCTCTCGCGTACAGGTTCAGCCCTTCTTGCTCCCCTTTCCTAAGTCCACATTTTTGCAGACTTTGCCTGGAGGAATAGCCCACTGTTTATAGCGCTGTGACGTGAAACAAGAGGAGGGTGGAGATGCTGCTGCTGGGTGCTTGAACACATTTTGCTCTTTGACGCCCAAAGTGCCCTTTTGTCAAGGCAAACTTTTCTTTATTTATTTACTTTTAGTTTTTGGAAATACCCTTTTGTGAAGGTCTGTCCAATCCAACTGTTTAATTAATAATTAAAATAATATAATAATAAAATAACCCTCATTTTGACCTTTCACCCGATGACCTCATCTGTGACGAGCTGGATGGATGGATGGATGGATGGAAAAATTTCAGTGATAATAATTTTCATGACATCAAAGTAAAGAGTGAAGAAAAATGGCCCTAGTTTTCAAGAAAAGTTATGAGATGTTAATGTGAAAGATTAATGCTACTCTCACATTTTAGTTTATTTATTTTTCATCCTTTCCCCATTAGTGTTTCCTTCTCATATTATTTCACACACCTTTCTGAATCTGGTATATTGGTACATCCGGTATATCTTATTTTCTGTACCTGCAGCTCCTGGTGTGCAGCGTCTCCCTCTTGTTTTCTTGTACCAGTCGGCCTCGGCAGCTGCTGCAGCACTGCAGCAGGTCAGTCAGTGAGCCTGTTCAAACACTCAGCAATCTTTACATCTTGTCATGCTCACATAATTGTTTAATCAGCTAATATATCTCCTATGTTTGTTTTAATATCTCTAGTCTCAGATCACCTCCAGCAGTATCCCCAGCAACCCCTTATTATATTATACATTATATATGTCATCTGAATTCTATATTAAAAATGTTTAGTAAGTCACAGCCTATTTCCTAACCCTGATTTCCCTGAAATCCTGTCGTGAGCTCAGTAGTCATTTTAAACTCTTGTCTCATGTAGGCCTACTATATTTCTTAATGTCTCATTCATTCACATTGAGGGTTACTCAGACCTGACTTTGTTCAGTTGTGGTGTTGATGATTTTGCTTGAACAAAACATATCTAATCTTTCCACACCCCAGGTGACTGAGATAAAACACTATATTGCTTGATATGTCTAACATCACTGTGAAGAGATGCACTGTACTAAATCCTGCTACTCTCCTCCCAACTCCCTCCAGACGAAAGACAGACTTATGATTGTGTTGCAGTGATAACAGAAGTGCGCTCCCCAAGGGCAGACATACCTTAAGTTAAGACTCAACAAATCCAGACATGGATTTGTTTGTGGAGGGCTCAGCATCACGTGATCCAGCAACTGGTAAAAATGTAGCTTCTCATCAAACGACTGTGGCAAAACCACTTCCTTCATACTATTCTGCACAAGCAGCAGAATTAGTTGCACTGACAGAAGCATGTAAATATGCTAAAGATAAATCTGTAAACATTTTTACGTCATTATTCAGGTGGTGTTACTCATGATTTTGGAAGATTATGGGCATCCACAAGCAAACCTATCGCTCATCAAAAACTGGTGGCTGAACTTCTTGAGGCTGTGCTGTTGCCTTAATTGATTGCTGCGTGTAAATGTGATGCTCACACTAACAAACTTGATCCTATCTCACAGGGGAATGCCAGCGCTGACATGCAGCAAAGACTGCAGCAAAACAGACATTAATCTCTCAGTGACTCGCCATTGACTCTTACATCTGATTTGAACCTTAAACTCTGTAAGATCAGCATGGTCAACTTTGGGGGCTCCACAGTACGATTTTGAAACATGTCTCAGATAACACATCAAGGGGTTCACAAGCCCACCATGAGAATGAATCCAACAGCCCAGACTAGCATAGTGGGTTTCACAAGACAGTGTTTCACAACAAGAGATAATTTCAGAGCTACAGAGGAGTGCAGATGGCTGCAGCCGTCCATCACACAGCTGAACATTTAACTGATACTTCTATACTTTTACTCAAGATAACTTTTTACATTGTGGTGTTGCTACTTCGACTTCAGTAAAGAGTCTGAGTACATCTTCCAGCACTGACAGCTGCCCAGCGATGTCGAGATTAAAATTTCAATTTCCAGATATTTCTTTTCAGGCTCAAAGAGTCTCAGAATACTGTAAATCTGATGTTTGATTTCCTCCTGTGTGGCTACACAGCGGCCGGTCTTGTTCACAGTAGTTTGGAGGGTGATGTAGAAGCTGCTCCTCTTTCTGAAACCTGTGTCTCCTCAGCAAGAAGTTTGTTTCCAGCACTGTCCTGACATTCTAGGTTTTGGAGAAACACCTCGAACTTCGCACTGCAGCAGCATCCTGCCCTTTGTTCGACCGAGTACTGTGACATGTGGGGTTGGAGCTGCACCTGTGAACGCAATTTAAACAACAACTTATAAAGAACAATTACAGGGTTGGACATGTAATACTGTAATGTATTTGTTCACCCTTCACTGCTAAAACATGAGCATATTTAAGTGTTTAAGTGGGAACAGAGACACAGAAAAGCAAAACATAAGCATTAAATATTTGATCAGGCTGCCTGAATAAAAAACTCATCATAAAATGTGTAGTCATTCTTCTTTTAGAGCTGATGAAAGATTGTATTTTCTTTCTCAAAAAAAAGGACAGCATTAAGTTATATTTCTTTAAAACGGCAGGTTAGTTCAAGTTTTATCATTTTAATTTATTAATCTAAAATCCATTAAGATTCTTCTAAGCAACATAAATGTAACTTTGATAAAATATTTTAAAAGGACCAAATTAAATGTGAGAGCTTTATTTCCTATCCTTCATTTGTCTGTGAAGGGGCACTTGCTTTTACACATGAGGATCAGTTCATTGGTCATGAGGAAAACTACCTGTTAAAACAGCTGTATAATGTCTGTAAATACAATGCAGCGTGTTAAATTAAGTTTTATAAAATAGATAACTAATACCAGGCCTTGAACTCATCCCAGTTTTCGCACACAAAGTACTTAAGCACAACTTTTTAATTCACTTCACCTTGACTCAGCTTTCTCATCCCTCCCACACAAACCCCATCTTCTTTTTTTCCGCTGCTTCCCTTCTCTCTCTTTGTCTGCATACGGGAACCTGAGATCCTGCACATCTCCCAACGAAGTGACGGCTCCCCCACTCAGAGTCCCACCGGCCTCCTCTTCACTCCCCTCCCTTTCATCCCTCGATGCTCTTCACCATCCCTACATCCCTCAGTCTTCCCTCCGGACCCTTAATCTGTTCCTTTTGTATAATCCTATCTCAGCTCCATTACAAGCAATAAACCATCTCAAATCTACATATTCGTAGGCCTTATGACACTTTGCACATAGAAGAATGAACTCAATCTGTTCCACACAGGGAGGAATACAGATTGAAAGTGTTTGAATGATATCAAGCTTCGGGAGCCAAACTCGCAGTAGAGGTAGAGAGTGACGTCATCAGCATCAGGACTTACCTGTCCTTTAGGCCACGCTCTAAAAGGCAAAACAAAAAACATGTTAGAGTGCTTATCAAATATGATCAACTGGGCAGATTCCTTCATCCCAATCGGCTTTGTTTTCAACACACATAAAAAAAACAAATAAAACACGAACTATTTATAAACTACATATAAAATGATAAATTACCACGAAGAAGAATCTCCCCATTGATGTGCACATGAATCTCAGTATAAATCTGACTGATTAAATGTCACTTTTCAACACTTTGTGTTGAAAAGTGACATTTAAGGGCCCAGATTAGGGGTTTCACAAAACATTTAGCCCATGAGATGTGACTATGCACAATAGGGTCACGAGAACAAAGCTAGAAGATATTTTATAATAATAATAATAATAAATAATCTTTATTTGTAGAGCACTTTTCAAAAACAAGTTACAAAGTGCTTTAACAAGTGTAAAGACAATAATACAAAACAATACAAGATAAAACATGAAAACATTGAAAAGACTAAAATACACGTTTAAGATAAATATAAAATTAGTAAAATACAATAAAATAAAAGGGATAAAATAAAGTCAAATAAGATCGGGAAAGGCTCTCCTATAAAAGTATGTTTTAAGAAGGGACTTAAAAGAGTTCACTGACTCAGCTGACCTGATTTCCTCGGGCAGGCTGTTCCAGAGCCTCGGGGCCCTGACAGCAAACGCTCTGTCCCCTTTAGTTTTCAGTCGAGACTCTGGAACAGACAACAGACCTCTGCCCGAGGATCTCAAGGTACGTGCTGGTGAGTATGGGACTAAAAGGTCAGAAATATAACAAGGCGAGAGGCCATGAAGAGCTTTAAAAGTGATCAATAGAATTTTAAAGTCAATTCTAAAACATACTGGGAGCCAGTGTAATGAAGCTAAAATAGGAGTAATGTGGTCATATTTCTTTGTTCTGGTTAAAAGCCTGGCAGCTGAGTTCTGGACAGTCTGGAGTCGATCAATAGATTTTTGGGTTAAACAGGTGAAAAGGCTGTTGCAATAATCCAGGCGTGATGAGATGAAGGCGTGTAAAATGGTCTCGGTGTCCTTAAAAGTTAACATAGATCGAATTTTTGCTATATTTCTAAGTTGATAAAAACATGATTGAACAAGCTTTGTGGTGTGCTGCTCGAAATTTAAATTACTGTCAAACCAAACACCAAGGTTCTTTGCCACAGGCTTAATGTGATTTACTAGGGAACCAGCAGATGGCAGTATTTGATTTGCCATCTGCTGAGACCCGATGACCAGGATTTCTGTTCTGTTCAGAGTTCAGCTGGAGGAAATTATTTGACATCCATTTTTTAACTTCACAAAGGCAGTTGTTAAGTGAACTCAGCATTTCAGGGTCTGTGGATCTGACGGGCAAGTATATTTGTGTGTCATAAATATGAAAAGAAATGCCATGTTTATGGATAATATGTCCAAGGGGAAGCAGATACAAGGAAAACAAAATGGGTCCTAAGACCGACCCCTGAGGCACACCATATTTAACTGGACAGAATGAGGAGACATAGTTGTTTACAGACACGCAAAACTTCCTATTTGACAGATAGGATGAAAACCATTCTAGGGCAGTACCAGAGATCCCCACCCAGTGCCTCAGTCTGTCTAACATGATGTTGTGATCAATGGTGTCAAAAGCAGCGCTAAGGTCCAGGAGTACAAGGACTGAGCACATGCCTTCATCAGCAGACATTAAAAGGTCATTGGTGACTTTAAGCAGGGCAGTCTCAGTGCTGTGGTACTTCCTAAAACCAGACTGAAACTTTTCAAATAATTTGTTATTTTCCAGTACAGTGAGCAGCTGTTTGGACACAATTCTTTCTAGAATCTTTGCAATAAAAGGCAGTTTGAAATTGGTCTAAAATTATGTGGGAGGGAGAGATCTAAACCAGGTTTCTTTAAAAGTGGGTTCACGCAAGCCGTTTTAAAATAATCAGGGACACAACCAGTAGATAGGGAGCTGTTGAAAACAGAGATCAAATGGGGCCAACAGAATCTATTACTTTCAGTAAAAACTTTGTAGGTATTACATCAAGTGGGCTGGAGGACACTCTCATTTGTGATGTTTTTAAAAGCTCAGACAAGTCGATGGGATAAAACTAGTTAAAACTCTCTCGTTGCTGGTGAGGAACCTCTGAGTAAGAGGCGGGGGTAATAGAGGCTCTGATTGACACCACCTTATTGGTAAAATAAGATAGTATTTAAACTAAATACTAATGCTATGCTAATAGCAATACTAATGCTCAGTGATGCACGTGTGGAGTGAAGGCTGGCCCATGTTGTCAGATCCAACAGACGAGCTACTGTAGGTCAAACTGTTGAAAAAGTTGATGCTGGTTCTGATAGAAAGGTGTCAGAACACACAGGTCATACACAGTGAAGTCCATGCCTCAACGGGTCAGCGCTGTTTTGGCGGCAAAAGGGAGACCTACATTATGACCAGCAGGTGGTCATAATGTTATGGCTGATCGGTATGTATAAAAGCCAAAGTCAAGGTTACTTCCTTCAAATTTAATTGATAAAAGTCATATTTTAGCACAAGAACACATCCATGATAACATTGGCTTTCAAGTTTTTTGCGTTAGGAGAATACTGTTGCTAGACAAATAGACGCTGCTGTGTTTCATTTTTTTTCTGTACTTTAGTGTTTGGGCGATGGAAAAAGTACCAATAGCAAAAGTAACCAGCTAAGACATTAAGACAGTATAAAACAAAGGTAAATTACATGAGCTAGTACATTTTATTTTGCATATAACTTGGTATGTCCTTCTCTTCATGATAACATTAAGCACTAGCTTTTGTTTAGAAGTGAGGTCTGTAACTGATCAAGCTGAGGAAATCCTTAAGATGCTACAGCCTAATTACTGAAGATTGACATACACATTAAGCTACTGAAACCATGTCTACCTCATTATTATATATAGGCTACTGTGCTAAAAGTGTGTTTTTCTCAACTGGAAAGTTAGACAATATTATCATGTTTGTATTATTGTATTATTGTATCATATTATATTATTAGAGAGCACTTAGAGATTTGTTTTAAAAGTAAAGTGCATTAATAATACAAATGTATTATTATTATCATCATCATTTCAATATGGAGGAACAAAGGGTTTTCCTCCTCTAGCACACTGGGCGGCCAGTGTGCTATAAGGTTATTATACAGTTTGTAGCTATTAGAGTAAAAAGTATGGGCACTGGTATATGTAAAAACTGTTTTATTCCAAAAGTAAAGTAAGCAAAGGAAATATATAATAAAGCCATGGAGGGAGTGGATGTACCTTGTTAAAAAGTAATCGCCTGTACAGGACGCTCTAATAAGTAAAGCGAACATGTCCGCAAAGAGGCAGGGATTGTTTCATTGGTCAACACTTCAGAGCAGAGCACAGATCTGAGAGCAAACGTTGGACCAGCCCACAAAAGCAGCCTGAGCGTGAGGAGGAGGGATGAGGCATGAGGAAGTCTGAGTTCAAGCACACAGGTTAAGCAGAGGAGGGGCTGCTGGGTTTTGAGTAAGAACATTACAGAATCTGAACATGAAATCAATAATTCATTGCTCTCAAATTGAAAGACCACCTTTTGATAAAGACAGGAAAATAATCCCATACATTTCAGTGTTTGTGACCTGCAGGCTTCAGGTTTCCACGTAACACCTGTGCACGTTTCAGAAATCCTGGTTCAACTCTTCTGATGATGGATGGAGACGGAGTTTCGAGGCTTAAAGAGCAATGAAACAACTTTAATATCATGAGGTTTTTGCTTTACATTCATGGAATGTGCGTCTCATGCCTGGGGATGTCGCACGCCCAGGCAGCTCTCGAGGGGGCTGCCTGCGACCATTGCGAGGCCCTGCCCCCGAGGGTGCTGAGGTCTCGAGCAGCCCCCGCTGGTCAGGCTCCAGGGCCGCGACGGCTCAGGAAAGGCGGACGCAGCCTTCGTCCAGTACCTACCGCCGCAGCCAGAAGCAGAGCGTCCTTCACGGGATCCCCCTCAACCAACCTGGGACGCAAGACGGCGCTCTCGCCCACAGCCCCCGAGAAGACGGATCTGAGGCCCGTCATTCAGTCTCGGAGGGCCCAGGGGAAGAGGTCCTGAGACTTCGAGCAGGGGGATTGAACCTGAGGTTCGCCTTTGGGGGCACGGCTTACCAGTATCGGGTTCTTTCGTTCGGCCTAGCACTCTCTCCCGCACATTCACCAAATGCATGGATGCAGCTCTGGCCCCGTTGTGGCTCCAGGGCATCCGCATACTGAACTACATCGACGACTGGCTCGTCCTGGCCCAGTCTCGAGAGTTAGCAGTTTGGCATCAAGATGTCGTCCTCGCCCACCTTCAGCGTTTGGGCTGCGGCTCAACACGAAGAAGAGTGTGCTGATGCCCGCCCGACGGACTACGTTCCTAGGGGTGGTATGGGACTCAACGACGATGCGGGCCCACCTGTCTCCCGCACGCATCGAGTCCATTTTGTCCACAGTGACCAGAGTGCAGTTAGGCCGCGCCATCACTGTAAAACACTTTCAGAGGTGTTGGGTCTCCTGGCAGCAGCGTCCAGTATAATACCTTCCGGGCTACTGCACATGAGAGCCCTGCAGTGGTGGCTAAAATCCAAGGGATTCTCCCCGAGGGGAAATCCGCTCCGTCTGATACGGGTTACGAGCGGGTGCCTTCGTTCCCTGTCTGTATGGAGGAAATCTTGGTTCCTGTCCCAAGGTCCAGTGTTGGGAACGATCTGTCGCCGAACAATTATTTCAACAGACGCCTCACTCACGGAATGGGGCGCGGTCATGGACGGCCGCTTCTCCTGGGAGGAGCATCAATTCTTTGGCACATAAATTGCCTGGAAATGTTGGCGGTTTTCAGAGCTCTGAGGAGTTTTCTGCCTGCCCTCCGTGGTCGCCACATCCTTGTCATAACCGACAATACGACATTGGTGGCCTATTTGAATCACCAGGGGGGTCTGCGCTCACACCCGTTATGCAAACTGGCACATCAGATCCTCCTGTGGTCCCAGCAGAGACTGCTGTCCCTCAGAGCGATGTACGTCCCTGGGACCCAGAATCAAGGAGCAGACCTGCTGTCGAGACAGGGGCTGAGGCCCGGGGAATGGAGACTCCACCCCGGGTGGTGGAGTTATTATGCGAAGAGTTCGGCCCCATAGACGTGGACTTGTTTGCACTGTCCATCCACTCTACTTTAGGTTTTGGAGAAACACCAGAAATGTCACAGTGCAGGAATGCCGAATTCCTTGATGCATTTATTGTGATGTCTGGCTTTGGAGCTGCACCTTGTTTAAACAGCGACTTAAGAACAATTACAGGGTTGGTAATACTGAAATGTTGTTGTTCACTACTCTCTACTTGTATATGAGCATATTTAAATGGGAACAGAAAAAAAAGCACAACATAAGCCTTACTTACACCCATCAGCTTTGTTTGATATAGATCATATTTCACCATTAGAAAAGCACTTATAAATAATATAGTCCATTAAATTCCTGCTCAGTATGAAATTAAATCATGTGCAATTTGTTGTTTTTCTACTATTAATTTAACGTAATGTGAAAATTATGTTGTAGTAAAACATAGGGTCTAAAAGAATGTGCACTTCTTCTGCAGTTAGATTGATTGTTACAGAGTGGTTTATTGTATGGTGATAATACATTGTACATATTTCACCAGCATCTATTGGTGCCAGCCTCCGCCGACCTACCACCTGTCCACGTCCACAATAAATCACAACAATTTAAGTGGACTCTTCTAGTGTTTCATTGTGCCTTTCCGCATTTACATAATTGTTAATTGTTAATCATAGTACCTGGTAATCAGCATACTCCTCAGGCAGTTCTGATTAGCAAATATTTCACAGTGTGTTAAAGAGAAAGAAAACAGGAGCAGAGAGAAACCGAAGCTCAGTGTAAGCCTTAATAACACCAACAACATTTCTGATAGTTGTTACAGTAGGACATATTTTGTTGCTTTTGATATATGATCAGTGTGAGTGAAAAGGCTTCACATGTGACAGATGTGCTGAAGAACCACATAGAAGAATGATCTCAATATGTTCCACACAGCGATTCAAAGTGTTTTTGACTCACAGCACGTCAGAGGTAGAGAGTGACATTATCAAAATCATATCCTGCGGAAGCTAAGTTCTTTTAATGTTTCCCAGAGTATCTTATGGTTTAATGGATTGTCTGTGAAGGACAAGAATAGCCTCAGCAGTTAATATCTACTCCAAAATTATTGGAGTTCAGCTGACAGACCTGAGCTCCCTATAGAAAAAACGGGTGGTCCAGAA